>NW_024704745.1:49567316-49863920 GCF_018977255.1 Callorhinchus milii
GCGGAGGTGAAAAAAAGCAGACCTGGTCAAGGAACGTATGTGGGGTAGAAAGGAAAGCTGTGGATTGAACCTGATGCCTAGATTGCACATGGGTTCAGTGAGTCTGAGGGAGAGCCCAGGGTAGTTGAGGAATTCGGACCCGCAGAAAAGAAAATGTCGATGGGAGCCAAGGAGCATGGCTTCCACTTGCTGACATTCAGCTGCAGGAAATTTGCATTCATCCAAGCTTTGATGTCCGTCAGACAAGCTGACAGGGCATCAGCGGAGTGGGAGACACAGCTGGAGAAGTAGATTGGGTGTCATCCAGAAGTTAACCCCATGTCTGCGGATGACATCGCCGAGAGGGAAAATGCTGAAAAGAAGGGGACCAAGGATGGAGCCTTGAGGGTACCCCACAGGTGACTGGGTGGGGGCGGGAGGAGAACCTGTTTCCCCGAAATAAAATATTGGTGGATGGTCAAGTAGGACTCAAACCATGCGAGTGCAGTCCCACTAAGATGAATGAGGGAGCAGAGGTGATGGAGGAGGATGGCGTGATCGACTGTGTCGAACACGGCAGAGAGGTCGAGGAGGCAGAGGGAGCCCTGGTCACGGAGAGAGAGGATGTCATTTGTTACTTTGACGAGCACTGTCTGTGCTGCGGGCAGGGTGAAAACCAAACTCGAGGGGTTTGTAGGGAATGGAGGGAAAGGTGTGAGTACAGTTGATTGGCAATCACGCGTTCCAAAACTTTGGCCCGGAAGGGCAGGGTTGAGATTGGTCTGATGACCGGTTTTGAGGGGGAGTGGAACAGAACCTGAGGAGAGGAACTGGCTGATAGTGGGTAGACGAGGGGGAGTTGCGTGACCAGAAGCTGGGTGGGGAGGGTTCGAGGCAGTAGGTGGTGGGCTTCATTTTGGTAATGGTGGGGGAAAGGGAGGCAAGAGAGATGCAGGCAAATGAAAGTAGTGTGTGTGCTGTGGTAGAAGGAGAGGGTGGTGAAGGAGGCATGGTTGGGCTGCTAGGCGACATGGAGGGGAGGAGGAGGAGGCAACCTCGCGGATGTTGTCAATTTTGGTGATTTTAAAAAAAAGTGCAGGATCTCTTCGCACTTGGCGTCTGAGGTGAGGATCGGGGGTTTGAGAGGGGGTATGGAGGAGGGGAGTGGGTTCTGGAGAAAAGGATTTTGGTGTTGTGTTTGGCCTCGAGGATGAGTTTAGAATAAAAAGCGGTTTGGGCTTGGGAAAGGGAGTGATAGTAATAATAATAATTCTTGCATTTGATATAGTGCTTTTCACGTCTTCTCGATGTCTCAGAGCGCTTTACAGAATAGACTGTAAAGTGAATTGACTGTATATTTGTGGGCGAAACGCGGAAGCCAATTGATGGTAGGTGTGAAGATGCTTGAGCCACAGTTGACAGTGAACCATGAGGCTAGTTTTGTGCTATCTGTGCTCGAGCGACCGGGTTTGGGATTTGAGTGAGCGGAGGTCACTGTTGTACCAGGGGGAGCAGGTAGGCTTTGAGACAAACCTGGTTTTCAGGGGAACAAGGGAATTTAGAAAAATTATAAACTTTTAGGTATGGTTAGATTTCTTGTTTTGAAATTCATATGGGCAAACTACCCATTTTTATAAGTTTGTAATTATGGTTCTATAAAAGAAAAAAGAAGTCTGTCAAATCATCTGTGGCTGGATGATTTAGGGAAGCGACAATGTGGAGAAATAGGAAAGTGCTTGCTCATCATTTGTCAGCATAATTGCATGAGATCAGCACTTTGCTGCTTTAATGCAGATCTTAACTGACAGCATGGCCCAATCCTATGCTGCACAAACTACAACTTCAACATACTGCATTTAATACCAGATTAGTGCTGTAAATATCATGTCAAATTAAATAATTTATTTTCTTCCTTCCCTTTAGATTCTAAAACATTGTATGATATAGTTGTGGAGTTTGTGAAAGTGAAATGACCTTTAAATAAAATGATATTTAGCAGCTGCTAGTTGCTTGAAATCTGCATTAATCTTAATCAGTTGTCCGTAAGATAAAACATGGACATGATAAATGTGAATAGACTTACTTGGCTTTTGGACCACATATGTGTCAGCTTAGCTTAGTTGTAGCACTTTCGTTTCTTGTGTCAGAAGGTTGTGGATTCAAATCTCATGTCGGGAGTTAAATTCACATAGATTAAGATGACACTCCAATGCAGTGTTGGGGGCTGTTGCATTGTCGGATATTCTGTCCTTCGGATGAGACGTTAAACCAAGGTATGGTCTGTCTGTTCAGGTGGACGTTAAAGATTCCATGGCACTACTCGAAAAGAGAAGGGACTTTCTCCTGGTGTCCTGGCCAACAATCCCCCAAATAAAATTGATAATTCATTTCATGGCGTTTTGTGGGACACTGCAGTGTTCAATTGTGCTGTGACTTTTGCTTATAAATACATGATCACTCCATTTCGTAAAAAGAGACTGGTGCTTTACCAATTTTTCAATGGATTAAAAACCGTGCCAGGAATGAAGTCTCGACTTTGTTGGCCATTTAATTTTGAAAGTGGGAAATTTAAATTTATTTTCTAAATTTTGGTTTAAGCTTCATGTAAATGGATCTTCAGAAATGAAGCAATGAGAGCACCTCTGCAGCATTATGATCTAATGCATTTGTATTTCTGTATTTCTAGGTATGAGACAGAATGTCTGTAGGAGAAAAGAGTGACGACACCTTGGTTTATTCCTATGAATCGTCTGTGCACAGTACCAGTATTCTACTGAGCCTCAATGATCAAAGAAAGCAAGACTTACTCTGTGATGTGACTCTGGTTGTAGAAGACAAGGCCTTCCGTGCTCATCGTTCTGTGCTTGCAGCCTGCAGCGATTACTTTCTGTCAACAGTGGACTGGAAAAAAGATTCTGACCTGGTTATTAAACTTCCTAAAGAGGTAAGGTGAAGAGCAAATGGGATTCCTGTGCAAGCGAGAGACCTGAGTTCAATTCCAGGCAGAGGGCGAAACCTTGGGCAAGTTTCCTTACTCCACACGCCTAATAATAATCATTCCAAAACCAAAAACAATAATAAAATTGGTCATTTTCAATCTACGACTGTTTGTGGGACATTGCTGTGCGCAATTGGCTGCCGCGTTCGCCCACAAATATACAGTCAATTCACTTTACAGTGTGTTCTGTGAAGCGCTTTGGGACGTCCTCCCGATGTGAAAAGCGCTATATCAAATGCAAGGATTATTATTATTATTATTATTATTAATTTGTAGGATAGACTTTGTGCATCTTTCCATCAGTCCTCATTTCTGTTATTTAGCAACACTCTTTTCATTGTAAGGACAATGATGATGAATATTTATCAACTAATTACAAAGATGTGTTTCATTCAGTTAATAGAAGATTTTTTTTCTTTAAATAATAGATCCAATTTCAAGAAATGTAGAGAAATAAGGCTAGAGGTTGTGGGGAAATCTCTGTTTTACACAGGAGTATACAAGACCAACAAAGTCAGTTGTGGTCAGCTGGTCCAAAGTTTTAAAGAAAACTCATTACATATTACTGTATCTCTGATATCCCTCAATAGATTTATTTGCCAGATATCCTTTTGATTCCCTTTTGAATTTGCTGACAACAACTTGCAATTATATAGTGCCCTTCACGCAGGGTAGCGTCTTGGGGCGCTTAGCGGTGCTAACATAATCTATTAAGCACAAGAAATCTATTGTATCGCCTTCCTGCATAGTCCATTCCACCAATTTAAAAACTCACTGTGTGAAGTAGTTGAATCTGAACTGCCTTTTCACCTTCCCTTTTCTGAGCTTGATTTCACATGCCCTTATTTTATAGTTTGTGACCACGTTAAGCATATTATTTCGGTTTAGTTTATCTACAATCTGATATCCTGAAAACTTCAATAACATCTCTCTCCCCAGCTTCTGTTGGCTCTCTTTGTAACTTAACTTTTTAATTCCAAATATCACTTTACAATAAATTTTGTGAAGTGCATTGAGAAAGCCTCCAGACGTAAAAGGTACTAGATCAAATGCAACAATTGTTTATCAGTTACGGTGCTAAACAGTCCCTTTGTAAACTGTTGAGTAAAACTATACTTAGTACTCCAGATGAACTGAACCTGTACAAATTCATTGCATTTAAAAAATTGCTTGTTCATCAAGTTCGAAACAAATTACATTTATATTACGGCCTTCCCGTGGGTTAGCTTCTCAGAGAGCTTGACAGTGGCAGAGTCTGACCCTGAGTCGGGGGATGGGGGAGGTGGCTGTAAGCATGATAAAAAAAGGTCTTTTGGTGGTATCTGAAAGTCGGGAGGGAGGAAGTTAGGAAAGCTATTGCTCAGTGTGAAGCTGAACCCTACACATCAGGGAATTCACAGATTCAAGTCACCATCTGTGCTGAGCCAGTAGTAAAGATGGTAGAATTGACTTCAGCATCCTTCATGCAAGGAAGGAAAATGTCCGGGAGTGTTCTTTTTCTTGATTGCTATCCAGTGATACCTACTGGATAATG
The DNA here is from genome assembly GCF_018977255.1 of Callorhinchus milii. NCBI lineage: Eukaryota > Metazoa > Chordata > Chondrichthyes > Chimaeriformes > Callorhinchidae > Callorhinchus > Callorhinchus milii. The sequence continues at coordinate 49,571,828 of NW_024704745.1, forward strand.
TCAGGTGGTGACTTATTGTGAGGACTGGATTGAGCATTTTGTTCAATGGTTTCTGTTTAAAATCACACAGAAAGGATGCCAATTTGGATAAGTTACTGAGGGAGTCTAATACAGTGCCTTCAGGTGGGAGGTTGGGAGGAGGGGAGAAGAAAGCAAAACAAAAAAATGTTTTAGGTTGCAACTAGAAGCACTTCTGGAAAGTGAAGGAATTAGTGTGATAAGAGATGAATGGCACTGAGATCCAATGCAAAAGGCATAGTCTTGCGGAGCCAGTCACTTTTTTCTCTCTAAATATTCTTTTGTTTCTATCATCCCGAAGAGAACTGAGTGGTTAGGTGGTGCGAGGTGAGGAGAATCAAGTAAGGAATGTCAAATGCATCTCAATGTAGTTTTGTAATTCTTACCAATAATATGTGCCAACTCTCTAAATATGGAAGATGCTATCAGTGGATGGATGCGGAGGATGCTATTGTTTATAGAACATTGGGTAGTCCAAATTGAGCATATCTCAAGTACAGCAGTCAAGTACATTAGTGGCTGGTTGATTTGTATGCTTGTCTGTTGCAAACTGTGATTGGCGAATTGAGAGACACAGCAGTTTGGAGAAAGCAATATTGTAGTGGTTTTGCTGGGAAATGGGAGCAGATGATTGAAGCTTGCAGGTTTACTGGAAGTAGTTCTGAACGTGAGGGGTTGAGGTCAAACGGTTGTACAGCATGTTGAGGAAGTGGATTTCTGTGGGAAATAGTTGCATTTATGTTGCCTGATATGTGGTGTAACTGATAAACCATTGGTGCATATGTGTGCACATGCCCATTTCTGCTGCTGTGCAGCTAAATTACAGATTACCAGACTGTAGCGATGTCTTTGCCATTTACTATGCCACAAAAGACGCGCGCCGTAGAGTGGTAGCAGAGAACCAGCCTTTCCTCATCGAAGCAATGACCTACAGAATTAGCCATCACAGTACGAGCGACGGCAGTTCAGCCTATCGGTCAGTGGATGAGGTCAGTTACTGGGACAGACAGGATTACCCTATCTCCAGGCTCAGACACGACAAGGTAAACAAGGGCTGGTGGGACTAGTAGCAGGAAAAAGCCTGGAGGAAGCAGTCTAGAAAATGTGTCCTGAAGGCCTTTGAGGAGGTTGAGCCCATCTTGAAGTTTAAACTGAAGAACATGTTCACTAATGTGTATGAACCTCACCTGAAGATGCAGCAGGAGTCTCTGAGCAGACACCTGAAGATGTACGGAGAGCGTTACCTCTTCGATAAATAAGAGTGGGGTTCACTTTCCTTCCCTTTGATTGGTGTTCGTTGCTTTTTTTTAATGAAACCCACAGAGGCCTTTTGTGAAAGGGAAATCCTTTCTGTTCTCCCCTTGTCCTTCCTGTTCGCTGCAGTGTCCCTGGGTATATAACTGGCATCCCTCCTAGTTCTATCCTTGCGTTTGTGCATTATTACCACACGCCGTTGTTTTTCTCCCCCCCCTCCCTTTGATCCCAGCCATGGACTCTTGTTCCCTCCCCTTTCCCTCCCTCCCTCTCTCTCCCTACCCTTTCCTCTCTTTCCCTACCCTGCAGAATCCTGTAGCTCAGTGGTTAAAGCGCTCACCTGGCAAGCGAGAGACCTGGGTTCGATTCCCAGCAGGCCGAAACGTTGGGCAAGTTTCCTTACTCCACATGCCTTTGTTTTCCGAGCAGTAAGTAGGAACCCGGTTATTATCGATTGGAGGATTGCTTTTCCAGGGGTAATAATTCCTTCAAAAATCGAGGACTGTTTGTGGGACATTGCTGTGCGCAATTGGCTGCCACATTTCGCCCACAAAATATACAGTCAATTCACTATATATATACTGGGAAGCACTTTGAGATGTCTCGAAGATGTGATAAGGCGCTATATCAAATGCAAGGATTATTATTGAAAATAACTTGTCGTTACAGCAATGTTTAATTTACAAGAGGTGACAGTCATGTTAATTTTACCATCCACTCTTTCCTTTTTTTCTGCTCAATAAGCAGATTGCTTGATCGAGCATATATACTGCACAGCATTCAAAGCCTGAAACTTTGTATTTTGTAAAAAAAATGCTACATTTTCATTGCTTGAGCACTTCTCTTTTGCATCAATTAACCGACACAAGACATATTTCTGTTCTGCTATGTTGAAGCATTAAAATAACTTCAGAATAAATAGTTATCTGAGGTTTCATAACCACTAGTGTTTTTGCTAGTGTTTCGTATCCTGAGTTCCAAGCTAATTCACTAGATGATAATATTGGATATGACTTTTTTTAAAGTAATTTGAAGGGTGCTCCTACCCATATGGAGCCCTGAGATACATACTAAATGTGTGTGTCATGCTCCTGAATCACTGATTTGGCAAAATGCCAGAAACTCGGGCTATTTTTCCAAACAAATGTAATCCTATTAAATTTACCTCTACAGGCACAAAACTTCAGTGTAGTATCATTAGTGCTCAGCAATTGAAGCAATTATAATTATGTACATTTTTTCAGAGAGTTAAAGGAATATACTAAAGATGATGTTACATTTTAAATAAAAAAAATCTATATGCTCCTTCTGAACAATCTAATACTACTACTGCATGTGCCTACGGATAATCCCTGCATTTAACAGCAATTACCTGTGAAACACTTTTGAACATTTTGACATTGTAAGCACTGTATGAAAGGATGAATCTACGAATGAGCACTGTGAGTCAACCCTCACTTCTTGGTTGGGCACAAAATCGACAGAATATACAACGTTAAACAAACTTCTTGATGAAAAGCAATATGAGTTTTCATCAGATCTTCATAATTATTTTGCCCACAAAATACAGTCACTACACTCTACAGTATATTCTGTGAAGCACTTTAAGACGTCTCAACAACGTGATAATGGTGCTACATCAGATACAAGCATTATTATGTTAAACACAAATTGGTTTATTTTTGAGAGGTCAAAGTCTGTCAGAACTTTCTGAAACATTGCCTTAATACAATTGGTTTATTGCTTGGATACATTTGGCACGCTACCATGTAATTCTGTATTAAAAACTCTGGAAATTAGGGGTGATATAGTCCTAGACAATTCCATAAAAACAACTGATATTTGTCAGTGTGCTTAAGCTAATTACCATGATCTAAAGTAACTAGGTGCCAAAATCCACAGATTCACAAGTAGAGAGCTCAAGTCAACAACAAATTGCATTTATGCAGCACCTTTCATATCAGAAGAACGTCCCAAGGCACCTGAAAGAGCTGAGTATAATGTCCAAGTAGTATAACTGGGAAATGCAGTTATACTATATGCAGTAACCTTAAAATATATTTGTATGTACTTCTACTCAATCAGAAATATTCTTGCTAACAGCAATAAAAAATAAAAATATAGTAATAATAATCCTTGCATTTGGTATAGCGCTTTTCACGTCTTCTAGAAGTCTCAAAGCACTTCACAGAATATACTATAAAGTGAATTGACTGTATATTTTGTGGGAGAAACGCGGCAGCCAATTGCGCACAGCAGTATCCCACAAACAGTCATGGACTGAAGTGACCAAATTATTATTTTTTTTTGTTGAGGGATTATTATCAAGCATGTGGAGTAAGGAACCTTGCCCAAGGTTTTGCCCTGCCGGGAATTGAACCCAGGTCTCTCACTTGCAAGGCGAGTGCTCCAGCCACTGAGCTACAGGACTCCACAAAATACTAATCCTTGCATTTGTTAGTGCCTTTCACATCAGGAGGATGCATCAAAGCACTTCACAGGATTTACTATAAGAGTAGTGACTATTTTGTAGGTGAATGGTGAACATCAATGCATTGGTCACCTATTTACCACCACCACCCCATTGTAATATAGAGGAATGGATATTGAGAAATAGCTTGGCATACAGGACACGTGAATTATGGTATTCCATTGATGTTTAGAGCAGCAATACTAAAGTCTCTAATCCTAGAGCTGAATCTAAAACCATGCTGCTCACAAGTATATGGCACTCCACTGCCAAGATTCCTGGTACTTGTGCTTCAAGAACTGTCAACCTTGCAGAAATACTAGGAGTGACACTTGTGATCAGCTGCAGAGGAACAGAATGCAAACCTAGTAAACATATGGAACTGGTTTATTTTTAATGTGGATCACATTTTCCAACTAAAAGGAGTGACTGTTACAAACATAGGAGCTGTCTTGGCGATGGAGCATCTGAGTCTGTGGCATCTTGCCAGAATCTCCTAATTCATAGATTTTGTTTAATTGAAAGAAGAAAAGTATACGTATTATCCTGATAAAACTGGCTGAAAAAGTGTTCCATTCAATTTAGAACAATAGCTTTTATGTTTTATGTTCAGTATTTTCAAGTCAAAAATTTCTTTGAGTTTTACTCTGCAATTTTAGCTTATGTAAGACAGCAATTTTTTTTGTAAAATGACTTTGGAGACTGCAAATTGTTTAAGGGGAGACTGATATTGAAATCAGAGGAAGGGTTTCAATCTCGGCTTCAAGCTGCCTCTGAATGCTAACTGCTCCGGGTTGTCAGCAGCTTCAATGTGTAACATAACTTACCACTCAGACAACAGCCACATATATTACCTAATGAATATTCTGTTCCTCTTTTTTAAAAAAAGTTTTACTTTTAGACTTAGTGCACCAATAGTATTTGCTAAGACTGTTAACCGCAGGCAGTTATATGCATGTATATCTCTGTGGGGTTAGGGGGGGAAGAATAGGGTGGGGAAACTAGACACAGATTTTTCACCCTCCCTTAAACTGTTGTCTCTGCTGAGATCCGCTAATTCAGTATATCAAATCTTTGAATTTTGCATTAATGGAATAGATAGAGTTACATGCATCAATGTTTTGGGATACAATTCCACCAAAGGATTAAATGATCTGGTGAAATTCACCATAATAATAATCCTTGCATTTGATATAGCGCTTTTCACGTCGGGAGGACGTCCCAAAGCGCTTCACAGAACACACTGTAAAGTGAATTGACTGTATATTTGTGGGCGAACGCGGCAGCCAATTGCGCACAGCAATGTCCCACAAACAGTCGTAGATTGAAAATGACGAATTTATTATTGTTTTTGGTTTTTGGAGGGATTATTATTAGGCTCTGTGTGGAGTAAGGAAACTTGCCCAAGGTTTCGCCCTGACCTGCCTGGAATTGAACTCAGGTCTCTCGCTTGCAAAAGCGAGTGCTCTAACCACTGAGCTACAGGACTCCAGCATTGGTGTTCTGTCCAAATGTTTTGAACCGATACAGAAAGTAGATTGTGTGAGTGATCCCTCCTAAGCAGAGCTGGATTAAAGGATCCGGGGGCCCTAAATCATATCATGTTTGAGGGGCTCTTTGTACTATGCATGTAATGGGGGTGGCGATGGGCCAATAGTGGCACACCTTCTCGTCTCTCTCCGCTCTGCCTCTCAGCCTATCACAAGGTTGTATGAGGCACAAGCCAACATGGAGACTGACGGGAGGAGAGGTGGTAAAGGTGCCAACCAACCATATCCGGGCTCCCCCGCAAAACTTAAGACTAAAGCCATAGTTTACGTGTGGAAACCCATCACCATGCTTAAGAGTATGCAATCCAAACAACATTCCATGCATCCCACCTACACATGGAAATTCCAGAAATAAGATTGTTGGAATGGAATGTGCATTCTCTCCCTGGAGGGACGCATCCTGCTTACCCAATTCTGGAAAGTATTAGGCATAAGCCAACCCCTCCCGCCTGCCCCGGGTTTGAGACCCAGCCAGGGCGAAACATTGGGCAAATTTCCTTACTTCATATGCCTCTGTTTATGACAAGCGGTTTCTGTTGATGTCAGATTCTTGGAGGCACAACGTAATTGAAGTAGGAAAAACTGTATACTCCATGCCATTAGAGTATATGTAATTCCTGCATCTTCTGACCTCTGGTTTTCTTTTCTTTGTTGTATTACTGTTTCATTGTTTTGTTATTTATGTAATAAAATGAAAATTGTTTTTTCCAAAAAGTTGCAAGATTTAGTGTTCTGTTTTCTGTTTAGGAATGACTTCTCTGTGTTGGAATGGATTTTCCACTTCAGATAACTTGACTAAATCTCTATTCTTGTCATTAGGTTACCGTGAAAGGTTTTGCACCACTTCTTCAGTTTGCATACACTGCCAAACTTCTGTTGAACAAAGAAAATGTGTTGGATGTCTGTCGTTGTGCGGAATTTCTTGGAATCCACAATATAGAAAAAACGTGCTTTACCTTTCTCCAAGCCAAACTTCACGGGAACGGAAAAGATCACGCAGAGTTTCCGAGAAAGACATGTTGCACATCTAGCTGTCAGAAAACAAACTTAAAGATTCCCGTTGGTGACAATGAAAATTCAGAGGCTGATGATGATGTGGAAGAATTCTTGGAGTCTGAAAATCTCCAGAGTCCTTGCCCCAAGCTCCGTAAATGCATTGAAGTTGGAAACATTTGTCCAGCACTTCAAAATGAGACCTCTGATGTTAAGTATCCCTGTTTCAAGCAAAGTAGATGGGCTTCTCTCTGCCCTAAATATCGAAAGTTCCAGTTAGCCTGTGGGAAAGAACGTGTAACATCATGGGGTAGTACTTCTACATTACAAAATACTGCATCACAGCCATTCTTTTCAAAAGAGCAATTTGAACCCTGTCGGAGCCTGACGTTACTTCCAGAAACGGAGACTGATGATGTTGGACTAATTTTGAAAGATAATGAAAGCAAATTGGAGAGTGAAGTTGGAGGTATTGATCAGGGGAAGGATGATAATGAAGCAAAGAAGCAAGTGGATATATGCTGTCCATTAGGTCAAGGTGTGGAAGGGGAAAAATCGCTAAGGCCATCAACACAAAGTATCTCAGGTATTGAACTAAATTGCTCTAGGAGGGAGCTTTATGAATTGCCTTGTATGCCTTTCTCTCAGGCAGAGTTTATACCCATATCATTGCAATATGAAAACTTCCAGAAGAACAGTACAAATTGTGAAGAAACAAAAGCAGAAATTGGTGATCAGCCAAATATTTCAGAAAAAGGAGCAGGAGACTCTGAGAGAAAGTCAGTTATATTTAGCTCTTATCCTAAAAGTCAAGAGAATCTCGTATCCTTTTCAAGTGGACGGAGCAGTGTGGAAAGGGAGGTGGCAGAACATTTAGCAAAAGGATTTTGGAGTGAACTTTGTGGAGTGGAGTCCAGCTGTGAGGCTGTGCCTTTTGTTAAAGGGAAATGCCCAGCATCATTTCACATAGAGAGAATTTCAGAATGTGCACAGATTGCTACAGAGCCTTCCCAAACTCTTGCTGGAAAATCTCAAAACACCTTTCTACTACACTGTACTTCTGAATCATCGCACCTATCTGGGTCCAGTCTTAGCTCTTCCAAGTGTCCGTTTGGATATACTGCTGGAAGTTCAGTGTGCTCCAGCAGTTCAGGTTTAGAGGAGCTGGAGAGTGACCAGGGACAGCAGCAAGACAAATGTGATGACACCTGTGCCACAAATTCTGGGGATGAATTCAGGTCAGACTCAGAGGATGATAGCGAGTCATGTTCTGCCAGAGAACAGGAATGTGAGGTAAGTGGATTTTGAGTTTAGGTATGCACAGGATGATGATATAAAGGTACAAGAACAAGTACTGAAATTGGGAATATCCTAATGAAATATTGGTTCAGGAGGTAATGTTTATGGTCATCCCTTTCAAAATCCAGTAATAAAAATAGAAGATTTCTGGAACTTTAGGATATTTATTTGATGTGAATGATGCTATGTAAACAAAATTGTTCTTTTATTGAGCCTTTTAAAAATTATATTCATCTGGGTTAGAGCAGTGCTCTTTTCATCTTTTGGAATCTTGGTTCAAATCCTGCTCTGAAAAATGGGATTAAAAGTTTCCCTCCTCTTTTGGCTTCTTGGTTAGGCTTCTTGATAGAAATGAGTTTTGGCAGTTTTAGCCTACTTCCCACTGCGCAGGGCCAAGAGCACAAAATGAATGGGTAAGTAAGGTCAGCAAATCAATGGATGGAAAATCATAAGTAATCCCTTTCTGTTTAAGGTTATTCCCAGGCAGACTGGAGCAAAGTGATTATTTTTTCCACCCCACTGCGTCCTTATATTCCTTGCATTTGATATAATGCAAGGACATCAGAAGAATGTTACTAACAACAACAACAAGATTCCATTTATAAAGCGCCTTTCACGTCAGGAGGACGTCCCAAGGCGCTGCACAGTTGGGTCATGACCCGAGCAGGGGGGAAATGGTCAGGGTGAGGGGAGGGAAGGGAGGGAGCGAGGAGGGGGGAAATGGTCAGGGTGAGGGGAGGGAAGGGAGGGAGCGAGGAGGGGATAGAGAGTCGAGAGGGGAGCTGAAGGCACGGTCAAAGAGAAAGGTTTTGAGACCAGCCTTGAAGGAGGAAAGGGAGGAAGCGGCGAAGGCACTGGGGGATGGAGTTCCAGAGCCTGGGGCTGAGAGGCTGAAGGCCCGACCACCGATGGTAGGGCGGTTGGGGCGGGGGACGTGGAGCAGACCGGAGCCAGAGGAACGGAGGGTACGGGCAGGTAGGGGGATAGTAGGTTGGAGAGGTAGGAGGGAGCAAGACCGTGAATGGCCTTGTAGGTGAGGATGAGGATGATCCTAAGTACTAAGTACTTCACAGGATTTAATTCAGAGTTACTGTGTATTTTGTAAATGAATGCTGCAGCCAGTGTGTACACAGAAGTGTCCCACAAACAGCCATCAAACAAATGACCAATTTTATCTCGAGGATTGTTGGCCAAGACACCGGGAGAAACTCCCTTCACTTTTTGAATAGTGCCATGCAATCTTTAACATCTACCTGAACAACCAGATGGGATCTCGGCTTCACGTCTCGTCCACAGGACGACGCCTCCAAAAGGCCTGCACCTCCAGCAATGTGGCACTCACCCTGCACTGCATTGGAGTGTCAGCCTAGACTGTGAGTTCAAAGTCCCAATGTGGGACTTGAACACACAACCTTTTGACTCAGAGGTGTTGGTGCTAACGTCTAAGCCAAATATGTATTCTTAAGGATCATTAAAGTTTTTATCCCTAAAATAAAAACTTGGGTATTTTCCATTTTTTCAGGATTTAAAACAAAAAAAATTGAGGAGAAAATAGATTGTTACAAGAAAACATGGGTATATTTGTAAAATTTGCCTGGTTTAATTTTCTGCTCACATTAAAAGTAGTGAGAGAACTTGAGTACATTTTGCACAGCACAACTCCAAACGTCTTTTTCAGTCTCTGGTCACTGGCAACAAATGTGATTGATTCTGGTGTGAAGCAATACATTTGGACACCAAGAGCATGTATGTTATGCATGGTTATTAGCTCATCCATTGCAACGTCATGGGGTTGATAGGTCATGTGAGCGCACAATTTGTCAATTGACAGGACTGTAATGCACATTAATCCCTGAAAATGAAAATGTCAGAGAATCTTTTGGGGAGTAATTTTTTTCAGTCCTTGACTTTTGTCAAAAAAGCTTCTATGTTGAAAGTTAATTTAAAACTGACTTTAAAGGTCCCTTTGTATTCAACCACCTCTCATCTTAAATTATTTTGCTGCTTCTGATCTATTCATGTTTGGTTTCTTTTCCACCACATATAAGCTAAAGAGGAACTTTCATTTTAATTTTTCAACCTATGGGTTCAAGAAAAAAGCTTGAGTTTTAAGCAGCATTTTCTATCTGATGGATGGTCTATGCAAAGTTCTGGCTGTAAATATCGACCATCTTGGCAGCTTGTGATGATGTATGGCCTCATGTTTTTCGTCAGAGGATGATAATTCTGCCATCTTTTCAAAAGGAGGTCAAAGTACAAAGGATTCTTAGGCTTCAAGGTTGATTTAGGTTTAGAATGGTTAACATTGTGATTCATTTGTTGATTAAGCTTAAGGCTTTCCAGATTCGCTGCTTACTTCATGGCTGTTTGTGAGATCTTGCTGTATGCAAATTGTCTGCTGCTTTTGCTTGCGAAACAATCACTGCACTTGATTGGATATATGGCTATAAAAACAAAATGTCTTTCCATTGACGCATTTTTTTCCCTTCTTACCTTACACATCTTCAGGATAGATTGCCAGTTGATTGGCAGATTGCTTATCCAGGGGTCATAATCCCTTCAAATAAATAAATATTAATTTGGTCACTCAATTCAGGACTGTTTGTGGGACACTGCTGTGCACAATTGATTGCTGTCGTTCGCCCACAAATTACAGTCAATTTGCTTTACACTATATTCTGTGCAGTGCTTTGAGATGTCTTGAAGACGTGATAAGGCGCTATATCAAATGCAAGGATTATTGTTATTATTGGTTCAAGATTCAAGAAACGTCAGGAAGCAGGTTTTCAATTCATTTGTATTGTGACAATACAAATAAAAGCTGTAAATGATTTGACTGCGTTGTGGTTGCCTTCAGGTGAGTTTTGTAAAAATCAGAATAATGCAAGAAACTAACATTTATTCGGGATAGAGGCACCCAGGTCAACTAGCCTGGGGCAGATCTAGAAAAAGAGATCTTTAAGTCATGTTATTCTGCCGAGATAGAGAGTTTTCCAAGAATACATCAATTTCACATTAGAGAGCAAGATATTTAAACTTTATGGACCATCACCAATGAGGTTCTGATAGACCACTGTTCAAAACGAATGCCACAGCTTATTTTGGTATTTGCTATTCTGGTACTATATTTTGTTTTTCCTCATGTTGCTGTGTAATTACCTTGGAATGAAGGAGTTATACAGATTGGATTACTAGGTTATTGTTAGCCCAATACATACCTCCTCAACTTGCCAGTGGTTGAATCTGCCATAGTCAGTTCTTAAGATCCATTCATTCACCTCTGACACTTTGCTTAGCTTTGCCACTGTGGCTTTTTAAGCTGCACTAGTGAGAAAGGAAATGCATGTGGGGAGGATATTGCAAGGCGCTGAATAGTTTGCACCCAAGATGAGGGTTGGAAGCAAGAGACGTAGAAGGCAAAGGGGATTGGCTGAAAGCATGGTCAAAAAGAAAGGTGTTGAGATGGGCCTTGAAGGAGGCAAAGGAGAGGTAAAGCAAAGGGACTCCGGGATGGAGTTCTAGAGTGGGGGCAGAAAGGCCGAAGGCCCAACCAGAGATGGTGGGGCAAGCAGCATGGGGCACATGGAGCAGGCCAGTGCCCACCAGCCGGAGGGAGTGGGCAGGTTGTTTTTAGTATATTGCAGAGGTGGAGTGGAACAAGACTGTGGAAAGCTTTAAGAATATGGATAAAGATCTTAAACTCTATTCTCTGGGGATGGGGAGTCGGTGAAGCTGGGTGAAGATGGAAGTGATCAGCTCACGGAGCTTGGAGAGGACACAGGCTGCAAAGTTCTGAATAGCTTGCAGCTTGTGGAGGGAAGAGTTGGGAAATCCGATGAGCAGGGAGTTAGCACAGTCAAGCCTGGATGTAATGAAAGCATGGATGAGGGTCTTGGTGGCCTGAGGGGAGATGTTGTGGCAGAAGTGGGCAATGTTGCAAAGGTGGGGCAAGGCAGAACGTGCCATGGCACAGATTTGGGGTTTAATGGGCAGTTGAGAGTCGAACAAGACACCAAGGTCCCATACTGGCTCGGTGAGGTGGAGAGTGCATCCATGAATAGTGATGAGCTGTGGAGGCGCTGATGAGAGCCAAGCAGGAGAGCCTCGGGTCTTGTTGACATTCAACCGCAGAAAATTAGCTCTTATCCAAGACTTGATGTCTAACAGAGAATCCGTCATGACAGCAGTGGTCCTGAAGTTGAGGCAGAGAAATAGAGTTGGGTATCATCCACGTGGAAGCTAACCACATGCGTGCAGACAATATCACCGGGCGGGAGCATGTAAATATTGGAGGAGAGGACCAAGGACAGAGCCCTGAGGAACATTGCAAGTGATGGTACGAGGTTTGGAGGAAAAGCTATTAGTGGATACAAAGTGGAGATGAAAGGTAAGATTGAAACCAGTCAAGGGCGGAAAGTGGCGCTAAGAGGAGAGGCAGTGGAGAAGTGTTCAATATTGTCCAAGGCAGCAGAGAGATCGGGAGAGAGAAAGCCCTGGTTACAGATGGACAGATTGTCATTTGTAACTTTGACTACGACTGTCTCTGTACTATGGGCAGGACGGAAACCAGATTGGAGGGGTTCGTACAGGGAGTGGCAGGAGAGGAAAGAGCAAAGCTGAGAAGCAATGGGATGGAAAAGGAAGGTTGGAATGGGACTGTCGTTGGAGAACTGAGATGGATCAAAGGATTTTGTTTATTGAGAGTGGGGGTAATAACGGCTGTTTTTAAGGGGGTGGGAATAATCCCAGTGGACAAAGAGGTGGCAATGTTTGTTAGTAGGAGGTGGAGCTGGGAGGTAAGGAGTTGCACAGGGATGGGGTCAAGGGAGAGTGTCCGAGGAGATAAGGTTGTTACAGAAGAAGGGCGGGAATACAGATGACTAGGTTGGTGGAGAGGGAGTGGGGGTTGATTTTGTTTCCAATGGCCGGTATGAGATAGAACTGGGTTGGGTGGCAGGAAGTGGAATGGTGGAGTTAAGGGCGATTAAATATTGGTCTGAGATGGCTTTATCAGTGATGGTGATGTCCGAGATGATGAGGCCCTGGGTAAATTACCAGGTCGAGGGGGTGACCATGGATGTGTGTGGAAGAGTTAATGTGGCGGGAAAGGTTGTGAGATGAGGGGGGAGAAGTCAGCAGCGATATAATATTGATTATTGTGCAATATCTTTGGGGTAGCTCTGATTTACAGCAGATCTCCCTTGATAACTCGCAGACTTTAGTTATATTTTGGACAATTCCTAAATCTCTAATGATTACCATTTGGTCATGTAAGAGACCAGGATCAAGTTATAGAATCAGTGAATAGGTACAGTCTGATTCGGAGAATTGTGTAGATCATTTCAAAGCCAGAAAGGCCAGAGCAGTACTTCTTTGTAAGTATAATACCAGCTCCTCTAGAACTTAATCATTAATGAAAAAGTCTGAAAATATCTCTGTAGCTCAATCCTCCAATTCTATCATGTCTAAAATACTGCAGTATTATGCTCACAGAGTTAGGAGGATCGAATTGCATGCTGCAGATCACCACCTCTAATATAAATGAGGGATGGCAGTGTGTCATTTGTTGTTTCCCGTGGTTGGTTTCAGCTTTCCCACATGTCAGGTACTGCAGATTTAGAAGGAGACTCGGTTTTATAGTACTTCTGCTTCTTTGAACATTTTTGCTTATTTAAGATATTGTGGATCTCAGAAATCTGAGTAAGCAATTCAAAAGGAGAATGTTTGAATCAGTGGTCTCCAGGCAAAATCATTCCTTTTTTCATATAGGTAGAGAGCACAGACTAAGTGAGAGGATCGGGGTTTGATTCATGGGCAGGGTGAAAATCTTGGGCAAGTTTCTTTACTTCACACGCCTCTGTTTACTTAACAGTAAGTAGGAACCTGGTTGTTAGTCGATTGGAGGATCGCTTTCCGAGAGTAATAATCTCTTCAAAAAAAATAATAATAATTTGTTCACTGATTCCATGACTGTTTGTGGGACACTGCTGTGCGCAATTGACTGCCCCTTTCCTTCCACAAAATATATTGTCAGTTCACTTTACAATATATTGTGTGAAAGGCGCTATATCAAAGGCAAGGATTATTATTATATAGATCTGTCTATTTGGCGTGATCCACAGAAAGCTTCTCTTTAGATACCACTGGTTGCTTGCTTGTGATTATTTATCACCATTGGCGAACAATCTTTCAGACACTTTGTCCCCATTCTCTGGAACTTTCTTCCCCAAATTCTCCCTTTCTGCTTTCTAAATCCTTCTAAAAACCTACTTCTTTGACTGTGCCTTCAGTAACTTTTCTACCTTCCTCTCAGGATCCCGCTCCATCTCTGTATTGCATTTTGGGATGTTATCCAATGTTTTGCTATTGAATTTGCTTTGGAGGTAAGACACCTGAGAGCTGGGATTGGATGATGTCTGTTGGAGACGTTGTTCTGTCCCCTCCTATTGTAACTTCTCATAACTTGGATGATTCATAAGACCTAAGTGGAACAGTCAGAAAAATCATTGTGATCTCATATTGATAGAGGAAGCTTAGTTTTCAGTCCTATTAAAACTGAATGTTGACTGTCCCATACAGGAAGGATTGGTTGTTTCTGAAGAAGAGTCTGATTTAGCTCAGTTCCTCTTGGAGCCTCCCACTTCACTACGTGGCTCTAAAAGAAGCCCAGCCTGACTGAAGCAATCTCTCCCTTTAAAATGGAAAACATTTATTGTTGGTATATTGACTGTAATTGTTAAGTGTGTGTACTGATTATATGTCTAATAGTTTTTCAACATTTTTAATAGCAGGGACCAGCTGTTTCTTTATAAAATGTGGAGGACCATTGGTAAATTAGCATTTTGGGTCATTCATTCTAAAAAATGTATTTGGTGTGGACAGTTCATAAAGTTAACATACCCTGTCACTGATTCTTGGACTGGGTGGTTAAGAAGCCCTAGTCTAATAGCTGATTGACCACTTACATTGACAACTGTCAGTGTTGCCTGTCTCTGGTGGGGAACTCAGTTGACAAAGCACCATTAGTATCCATATGCATCATACAGGTGTCAGCCTGGCTCAGTTGGTAACACTCATCTTTCAGTTAGATTTGTGGGATTGAACCCGACATCGGGACTTTGAGCTCCTAGTCGAGGCTGACACTCCAGTGCAGTGCTGAGGCGGTCTCCATTACTGGAGGGCAGTGCCACCCTTCTGATGACACTCTGAACTAAGAGTTTTTTTTGTCTTTAGTTTTTGCATATTGTGCTTTGTTATTATAAAAAAAATCAATAATGGAATGATGTTAGTCAAAATAATTTTTTATACGGTATGTAATTTTCAAAAACTAGCCCATATAGGAAATTATCACACCTGGCATTGAAGTACTTCTATGGGAAACTAATTCTGTAAACATGCTGGCGAGCCTGATTACTGAATGCAGTAAAGAGGCAATAACACTAAATTCACACTCCATTTAATTTTATGGAAAATGTTTAATGTACAAAATGAATTTAACACTGAATATTTCCTCTTTTTTTACAATGCATATCTGTACAAACTATCTGTACAAACTCTTGTATACATTCCTTCCTCTTTTGGTATTTTATATTTAAATACAGTATAGACAGATATCTATTGCTGGCACTTTTCCAAGGTATCTAGAATGAACAATAATAATCCTTGCATTTGATATAGCGCCTTATCACATCTTTGAGACATCTCAAAAGGCTTCACAGAATATACTGTAAAGTGAATTGTATATTTTGTGGGCAAAACAATGATGTTTTTTCATTCCAGTTGGACTTTTATTTTCTCACTCCAGAAAAGTACCTTTGATTTTAAGTTTTTTTAAAAAGCAATAATTCTTTAGCAGTATACATTGTGGTAATTATTTTCTTCCTTTAGTATCACATAAGTACATAAGGGAGTAGGATGTCTTGTAACTAATACTGAAAAAACACCCATTTACAGGAGCTTTGTATTAATGAGTATGACTATATGCCTGGGCAGCTCTTAGCTTGTGTCTTGAAACTGCATGGATTGAGTAGGCTTTTGGTAAGTGCAACTAATGGGGATCAAACATGTATTTGAATCAATTGGTGTATTTAAGAGGGACCCAACAACAACTTGCAACTCGTGTATTTATAGCGCCCGTCAAGCAGAGTCGTGTCCTAGAGTGCTAAAACAGCTATTGGGGATTACATTTATTAAATATATATGGTAAATTTTTTAATAAAAAGACTGCTGAATTCCTTGGGTGTATATGGAAACCGGAAATACTATTCACATTAGTGCAAGTGGGTAAAGCACCAGGACCAGCAATGGACTTTTTTTTTGGCCACCAGAATTTGCCATTCGTGGCAAATAGTTTTGTGGTTACATTGCTAGATACTCATCCTCCATTCACAAAATGATTAGAATCCTTCCAATATGCCTTCTATATGCCACTGCTGTCCTAACAGAATGTCTGTCAGACATCAAGTCCTGGATGAGAGCTAACTTTCTACAGTTGAACGTCAACAAGACTGAGGCCCTCCTGATTGGCTTCCGTCAGTGCCTCCACAACTCAGCCGCTGACAGCCTCACCATCCATGGTTGCACACTCCACCTACTAAGCCAGTCCGGAACCTTGGGTCTTGTTTGACCCTCAACTATCCTTTCTACCCCACATCTGTGCCATGACCCGCTCTGCCTTCTCCCACCTCCGCAACATCACCCGGCTCCACCACTGTCTCATAACACAGCCCGTCGAAACCCTGAAACACGCATTCATAATATCGAGGCTTGACTATGCAAACTGCCTGCTTGTCAGCCTCGCCAACTCCTCCCTCCAGAGGTTGCAGATCATCCAGAACTCTGCAGTTCGTGTCCTCTCCTGCACCAGGCTCTGTAACCCTATCACCCCCATCCTCGCCTGACTCCACTGGCTTCCTGTCACACAGAGGATATTATTCAAGAACTTGGTCCTCACCTTCAAAGCCTTCCATGACCTTGCTCCCCCCTAACTTTGCGACCTCCTAACTTCCTACCATCCTGCTCCCACCTCCGTTCAGCGGGCTCCGGCCTGCTTCACATACCATTGGCGGACGGGCCTACTGCCTTTCTGCTCCTATTCTCTGGAATTCCATCCCGCAGTCCCTCCACCTCGCCCCCTCCCTTGCCACCGTCAAGACCCATCTCAAGACCATCCTCTTCAACCGTGCTTTCGATCACACTGTTTCCCCCCATGCCCTCCCTGATACCGACCCCCCAGTTTTGGTCCAAAACACTGACTGTCCAGTGCCCTGGGATGTCCTCCCGATGTGAAAGGCATTATCCAAATGTAATTTTATTGTTGTTGTACAGGGCTATCTGTCAAACTTTTTCACTGCAAAATATTAGTTACTGGCATTGGGCCATACCAAATTGATCTTTTAAAGTGATTCATTGGATAATAATATATATTATAATAATCCTTGCATTTGATATCGTTCTTGATCACATCTTTGAGACGTCTCAAAGTGCTTCACAGAATATACTGTGCAGTGTAGTGACTGTATATTTTGTGAGCGAACGCGGCAGCCAAATGCGCACAGCAGTGTCCCACAAACAGTCCTGGATTGAGTGACCAAAGTATTCTGATTTTTTTTTGAAGGGATTATTATCCCTGAAAAAGTGATATGCCAATCGACTAACAACCAGGTACCCACTTACTGCTAGGTAAACAGAGGCATGTGGAGTAGGAAATTTGCCGGGAATCGAACGCAGGTCCTCTTACTTGTGAAGCGAATACTCTACCCACTAAGCTATACTAGATGGGATTTATTGCATCTGTGGAACTCAGTTTTATTGATAACTACTTGAATATTCATATTGCAGAGAGATCAAATGATTAGTTTGACATTAGCTCTTTGACACTACAAATAGATTTTTTTTATTTGGGGACTAATGTGACTTGAGCTTTGAATCCTCTTTCATTTGTTGGGTTTCCTTAATTGTCACAAACCTAGGCTTATTTTATTAATGGTATGATCATCTCTGGGTTTGACTTATTCAGAAATATTTCATGGAACTGATGCTTTTTGTTGGATGGTCTGGTAGGTGAACCATTGATAATTCCTATGATATTCTTTTTAGACATACAGAGGGTGGCAAGGGCAGATTCTCTATCCATCCAAAAAACCTACCTCCAGTAACTACAGGTGCCCCTGCTCTGCCTTCGCTTGGGATCCGATCCCATCACTGTGAAACGCTCCAAGAAGTTATCATACATGAAGAGCGTTATATAATAATAATCCTTGCATTTTATGTAGTGCCTGCCTTTCATGTTGTTGAGACGTCTTCCCAGGATAAATTGTATATATTGTATATATATATTGTATATATTGTAATGTAGATTGATTGTGTATTTTGGGTGAAAAAAATTCACGCTGCTGAAACACTGGTCCACGCCTTTATCACCTCAAGGCTGGACTATGGGAACCCTCCGTTCCTCTGGCTCCGGTCTGTTCCACATCCCCCGCCCCAACCGCCCTACCATCGGTGGCCGGGCCATCAGCCTCTCAGCCCCTAGGCTCTGGAACTCTATCCCCCAGTGCCTTCGCCGCTTCCTCCGTTTCCTCCTTCAAGGCCGGTCTCAAGACCTTTCTCTTTGACCGTGCCTTCAGCTCCCCTCTCGACTCTCTACCCCCTCCTCGTTCCCTCCCTCCCTTCCCTCCCCCTGACCATTTCCCCCCTGCTCGAGTCCTGACCCAACTGTCCAGCGCCTTGGGACGTCCTCCCGACGTGAAAGGCACTCTATAAATGAAATCTTGTTGTTGTTGTAGTCTTTGACACATCTGGTATTTTGTACTTATTCTACATTTTGCCCACCTCAACCCAGAAATGTGTGTTTGATGATGAATTAAATCATCATTGTCAAATCATCATCTCAGGGGAAATTGATGACTAATTTTGTGCATGTTTAGTGCAGTAAATCTTTGTTCGCAAGCCTGAATGATTCGTTGGAATTTCTGACTTTAACCACTTAGCTTAATTGAATATGAGCAAAAAATTGAAAGTGACTTTTAAACTTATCCATAAATTGGAAACCCTGGAGAGATTTGCTTTTTCACATCATAACATGATTTGCCTGACTTTTGTGTAATTATGTATTTTCTAGGTAAAGCTGCCATTTCCTGTTGAAAAAATCACATTGCTTACTAGAAATGATTTTCAAGCGATGCTGAAGATGCACCACCTGAATCCAGAGCAGCTGGATTATATCCATGACATCCGTCGCCGTAGCAAAAACCGAATTGCAGCGCAGCGCTGCCGAAAACGAAAACTGGACTGCATACAGAACCTAGAGTGTGAAATACATAAGTTGGTAGGTTGATTTACAAGTGATATCACCTTGCTGTCAATGAAACGATTTTATGCACACGTTGTTCCTGCATGGAGGTGCAGAATGGGGAAGGTGCACCATTGACCAACTGACAATTCAACAACAATTCGTGAACTAGTGTCGTGCATTAATTTTTATACCTTTTTTTCCCATCTTTCAATTTAGGTGTGTGAGAAAGCAAAATTGCTAAACGAGAAGGACAAGCTAAAGGTGCGTATGGGTGAAACCTGGGAGAATTTATCTGGTCTCTGCAAGCAGATGTGTAAAGAAGCAGCTCTCAGCTCTGAACAAATTCAGACACTAGCAAAGTACTCTTCACCAGAATGTCCTCTTTCAGTTCTAAACATCCAAAGAAGCACTGCCTGTAGAAATCTGGTTTCTTCATGCCCGGGATACTCAAGTGATGCACAGAATATGGAATGTAGCAGTGAACAGGGATCCAGTTTACAGCTTCAAGAGAGAATGGCAGGTACACCCTCCAGTCAACAAGAAGGTCCTACAATAAGTCAGTCAAGGACTTCAGAATGTACTCTGGCCTCAGAACAATGCTGCCAGACTGTAATGACTGACTTCTGTCAAGAAATGATAGATAAATGTACCACGGATGAGTAATGCCAGCTGTGTTCTGCACTGTTTCAACAAGAACCTGTATTCTCTTCCTTAAATGTATCCATCCTTTTGTCTACCAATAGAGCTTGGAGTCTAGTTACAGGAATGAACTCGGAAGCATAGTGGTCTGCAGCGACGCTTTTTTTTAATCGGCAAATTTTTGTGCATGTAATTTATACTGTCTTGGAACTAAATTCTGCTTTCTCAGCATCGCCTAATGTTAGAATCATTTTAGATTTTTGCTATATGCCAGATTAGCATTGCACTTGAGTGATTTTTGTCAGAAAATTCAGCGTAATGTGTGGCATGTATTTTTCATAAGAATAAGAATCTTGGCTCAGTTTGAAGTATGGGAAGAAAAGCGAAATTATGTTGTATAGCGGACTACAAACACTAACTTAGCACTTCAGTAACTTCTTAAAAACACACCACTAAATTTCAATCATGGTTTAATTGTCTTCCCTTTGTTTGACCCTGGCTTAATTTTAAAGTGGGTGTGTTTTATCAGCATCTCTATTCAAATTTGTGCATTTTATGTGAAATCATGCCAGCTTTAAACTTTATAGCTCCTGTTAGGGTTGTTCATTAAAAATTGATCCCTATTTCCTTTCATCCTGTTGAAGCTTTGTAGCAATCCTGAATTGGGGCTGTGCCTCTGTGAAGTTCTGTAACTGAACACTAATTTATCACCTAAGCAAATGAGAACTTTCAATCTGCGGTTTCCTCAAACCTGCTACAGGAGTTTATCGTACAAGACCATTTGATAGCAGTGAAGTGAAACCTCTATCTGCTTTCTTCTTTTTGAAGTATCTACAGGGAGACCAAAAAGTCTTAAAGAAAGATGATTTTTTTTAGACAATAGGATACATATCACAACTTTTTGGACACTCTGTATTCATGTAAATTTATAACCTCAATAAGTTCAACTTGGTTTCAATAATGTGTTGACAAAATCTTGTGCAGTTACTGCTCAGTTTGATTTAGCAATTTCCCATTGTTGAGGAGATTCTGGGCAGAGCTTCAAGGTTAACTAGTACAAGTTAAGTTGCCCCTTTTTCTTGGACCTTTCTCTTTGTTGTTTTTTTGGCAATACATTTAGGAGGATTGTGGTTATGGATGGTAAAGTATTACTGTTGCTAATCCTTTATTTGCTTGCACTAGAAATAAATATTGCATTTTATCCAATACAAAATGCTTAGTGTAGAATCTACAGTCTTCAAAGCATAACAGTTTTTAATTGATTTTGCGTGATTCACTTACCTGCCAAGACATTTTATGAGTGGGGGAGAAAGAGGGTTAGAAAGAAGAGGCATATAAAACTACTACAATAACATGATGAAAAGTAAATCACATTTGGGGAGAAATTTTATGTGGGTCTAGATTTATGCTATTTATGTAGCATTTCAGAGAATACAGCATTTAGTAAATTTTTGAATTCAGTCCTTAAAATTGTTCTAATTTTTTTCTATAGAAAACCGGTTTCCCTTCCCTCCCCTCACCCTGACCATTTCCCCCCTGCTCGGGTCCTGACTCAACTGTCCAGCGCCTTGGGACGTCCGCCCGACGTGAAAGGCGCTCTATAAATGGAATCTTGTTGTTGTTGTTTCAAAATTAAGGCTTTGTTTAAAAAAATTCCCATTTCTGGAGCTTTAAAGTGCTACATATAGAGAGTAAATCTAGACCCAGGTGCAATTTCTTATCTTCTCAGAATTGTTTTAAACTTTACTTGTTTACTTGAAGATGAAATGTTAAATGTTAAAAGTTTGGAATTACTTTTTCTTCTAACAATTTAGCATAACATTTTGTGTACTGGTTTCCAATTGATATATAAATGAATATGGAACATTCTGGCAAAATGCAGGGGGAGAAATTCTACCTCGGTCTAAATTTGATATTTTTGCATTTCACAGTGTCTGGAATTTGGCAAATTGTTGAATTCGGTCTCAACTCTGGTTTCTGTCATTCTAGAAAATCTGCAATTTTCTGTAATTTTAGAAAATCAAAGTCAAAATTACGTCATACAGACTAGCAAATTTTGGATGTCCTAAAATGCTAACAAAATAGAGTATATCTAGATCCAGATAGAATTAATACCCGCAGTGTTCCTTAGAGGAATGTGCTCACACAGAAAGAGTTTAGTCTAAGCAATAAACATGCCTACCTCTATTAAAGGAATACTCAAGGGAAGGCTTTTAAAATTCATATTTATCATACCCCAAATTGCCCTTTTCCCAGAACTTCATTCTCTATTGACCCCTCCCTCCAACCAATAAGTCTAATAAACACATCCATTCATTCTCTTTATTGTCAAGAAGAGTGGAAAAGGGATGCCTGGTGAGGCATTTTGCATTAAAGCTTCAGTTGAGTGCTCTGTTCAGTGCTGGTTAGGATTCTTGGATTTTTATCCTGCGTCCTTTACAATTATTATAGAACTATGAAAACAAACGTTGGAATGAGCTTAACGCTGCATTCATTCTTTGATGATAAATACAACTAAATGCAGGTAAGTACTGCCAGACACAGAAATATAGCTCTAAATATTTTTGTGATATTAAATGGTGATTTTTTTTACGTCTACATAAAAAAACAAGATTCATATAGTCTGAAAAAGGCAAGACACAGCTACAATTTTATCTTTTAGAAAACCACTTAAGATTCAAGCTCCCAATATGCTTTCAGAATTCATAGGATTAATTTTGCCTGGTATTTGCTCCAAACTTTTATAGCCTCTGAAAGATAAATTGATGAAAATGTATGTGGCTACACTGCTTTACTTTGTAAAACTATCCCTTCCCCTTAGTGAAACATAGTTGGAATAGAACCAGAATTTTGGAGAGAACTAGTGGAAAAGGGTGAAAGAAGGTTTTTAATATAAACTCTGTGGGATCAGAAAGCTAAACTATTTATTTTGGTAACACTGTCGCTGCTGAGTCAGAAAGTTGTGAGTTCAAGTCCCACCTCAGTACTTGAACTTGGGTAGTCTAAGCTGACACCCCAATACAGTGCTGGAGTTGTGCTGTATTGTCGGAGGTGCCGTCCTTTGGCTGAGACATTAAGCTGAAGTCCCGTCTGCCTGTTCAAGTGGACGTTAAAGATTCCCTTGGCATTATGCAAAGGGAGTTTCTCCTGATGTTCTGGCCAAAAATCCCCCCCGAAATAAAATTGATCATTTGTTTCATGGCTGTTTGTGGGACACTGCTGTGTGCAATTGGCCTGTCGCATTTGTCTTCACAGTAAATCCTGTGAAGCGCTTTGGGATGTCCTTCCGGACGTGATAAGGTGCTATACCAATTGTCAGGATTATTATTTATAAAACTTAAGATCATTTATTTACCTCCAGCAGAGGGCGTCTGAGACAGTGCTTGATACGATTAAGCTTATTACCGTATAAAACCGTGAGTTTACTTACAGTATACACTATAATGTGGTCAAAGGTCAGTCTTTCCTCTCTCATCATACCTGGAATTTCTTGCATTTGATTTGAAATCCAATGTATTACAACAAAAATTGCAGTTTGCAACCAATTATAGTGAAACCCATTAATGCATTACTACTGCCTCAGGTAAACATTTCATTGCAGAAAATGTTATTCCTAATCTTTAGCAAAAGCTTATCATGCTTTTTTTTTTAATTGTTCGCTTTGTGCTAAAACTTACAAAAAAATTAAAGAGAGTAGCAAGAACCAGCTGGATAAGCCAAACAATAAATGTTTCAAACTTTTGGAAATCCTTTGCACCCTGTGCACATTTAAACTCTTTTTAATACACTGCACTGTTATAGTTTTGTATTAGTTTATGTCAGATGCTTATTAAATGGGTTTCAAGAAATGCTGCCTTGAGAAATCGATACAAGCAGCAGCAAAATTTGTTGTTTTGGGGAAATAAGGTCTTCAAAATGTAATATATTGCTTTTTAAACTTAAGAAACCATGGTATTCAAATGCTAAAGGTCAACATCAAAAACTTGCTGTCCCAACTGTTTCTGGGCAGATATTTGCTATGGAATCTAATTGGTTCTACAAGTTATGTAAAATACATTCTAAGCTTTGTTGCATCTTAATTTACTTTTAGCATGAATATTGAAATTTTCTGCCAGTTTCAAAATGCACAGCTTCTATTTGTATACATCTGTATAAATGATTTTTTTTGTACTTTTCTAATGCTCAGTTTTACAAAATATCAGTACTGTGGCCAGATTTATGGTTCACGATTTCATAATATTGTAATAGACGTAACAACTAGTATTTTATTGTGGGTTTAGTTTTCATGCAAAAATACCACTTTAATATTGAAAGAGCTAATTGACCTTTCTGAAGTAGAGATAAATAGTTAATGCAGTGATGTTTAATGACAGTATGGTCTGACTCTGAATGTGCTACACATTTTTTATTTCCCACTTTCCTATTCCTCTTTCAAGGATTATATTTCGGAATGAAGTCTCAAATACCTGCTTTTTTTTACAGATTGATTTCCAGTTCATTGTTCTTAGTTTCAAACCATTGTTGAATAGCTATGTATTCACTGCCATTCTCTGTGATTTTTTTATATTGTACAAATGTAAAAGAAATGAACCAACATTTATACTTGTTTGGCGTGTTCTATCCTGAAGTCAGTGGTTTAGGATCTGTCCCATTTTGCATAAAATGTAAATATTAAAAATGTGTGAAACTGTTACCCATCTCAAACATTTTCAATAACTCTTTTGTGTATGAGTTCATAACATTGTGTTCACTATTGCTGAATTTGAAAAAAAGCTTTATTGAAACAATATGAATATATGTATGTGTATGTATATATATATATATGTATGTGTATATGTATATATATGTATGTGTATATATGTATGTATACACAGTCCAATTTAAGTATAATAAGGATTGGGAGGATAAATTGTGTTATGTCTATTCTGGTATGACTGAAAATTATTCTCAGAAGATTTCTTCATTATATGCTGGAGCATCACCCTGCCACTGGATGGTGGTGTAACATTGCACATTTTTATCTTCTCAAGTGAAGCCAGTATTTCATGGTGGACTGTGGCACTTGATGGCAGCAGCAGGTCTCTTGCTACCTTGCCCACATGACCTCTTTAAATGTGTGCAACAGAGCAGTGAACTGGACAGACTGCTCTGTTTCTACTTAATAGAAAAAAGTTCAATGTCTGAGTTGCTGCAGAGATCTTATGTTTCTTTATTACACAAACAGTACAAGCAAAATTTTCTTCTTGCTGTCAAATTGTGGATTCATTTTTTTTGCACACCTTTCAACCTTCAGCAGCTGTTAATTTCTCATAATTCCCTTTATTTGATGTAGCACCTGTCAGGAGGATGTCTCATGGCACTTCACAGGATTCATTGTAAAGGCAGTGACTATATTATTGAAGGTGATTGCAGCAGCCAATTTGTGATTTGCACGTAGCAATGGCAACAAACAACTAAAAAAGGGAATGACCAATTTTATATTGGGAAGTGTTGTCCAGAAGATCAGGAGAAACTTCCTTTTTGAAAAACGCCAGGGTATCTTTAACATCCACCTGAACAGGAAGATGGGACCTATGATGAGATGTTAAATCACGAGATGGTTTAACATCTCATCCAAAGGAAAAGCAACTCTGATAATGTAGATTATCTGGCAGCATTGCAGTGGAGTTTCAGCCTAGACTGGGTTTAATTTAATAGATTGAAGCCTAAGCTTGTTTTAAAACAATTTTTCATCATTATCGCTGCTTGTTCATGCTAGCACATGAATTACATTTGCCGAGTGCCATGGAAGTTTACCACTATGTTCAGTGATTCCTCTTGTTGTTATTTAATGTGTTGATGCCTGTTAAAAGCTGAGCTCTGGGATTCACTAAGTTCTTAGAAATCACTGGAAGTGGAATCTTGGCTTCCAGAATATTTAAGCAGGCATTCCAGCACAGGTAATCAATTTGAATCCCTAGATCAGAGAAAGCAGAGTACAAACTTGATATGAGGAAAGCACAACGGCATAGGAGACTAATTCCATGTCTTTGAAGAGCACCCCTTTTCCCAATCGATTCAGTTCAAACTCTTTATGTGGGCTTGCATGTCTGAAGAGACAGCATTAGAGGGGACTTTAGATATTGCACCGCTTCCACAAGAAAGCAGCAGTGACCCATAATTCAGCTGCTGTAACATGCTGCCACCTTGTTGGTTCTGCTACCATCTACTGCACCATTGCACGTTAGCTATTTCCATTCAAGCTGTTACGTAAAAATTAAATTTATACTCTACATGCAGGTCTTACTGAAATTCCTGGCATTAGTGTACAATATTGCTACGGATTCCTCATTCCTTACCATCAGCTGAAACATCCTAGCTGCTCTTTCTTGGCTTCTCCCTACTCCACCCATCTGTCTTCAGATTAATCCAGCCCTCATTTTAACCTCTCTTTATCTTTCCTGCTGTTGATTTGTCTGTGCTACCCTCCATCCCAGTTTCACTTTAAAGAGATCTTGATGTGAACAGAAGGGACCGATGAGGTCCTTAAGTGATATAATTGGTAGACGCTCGAACCAGCATTGTAACCCAGAGCAACCACAAGAAAACGCTGACATTTCAGTTGCTGTTGGGAAAAAATGCTGCCAAGATGGAGTGGTGTAAATATATTGGGAAAGTGAGTGTTTACTTCTCGCAGTTGCCTTTTACTTCTAGTGCTACAGCATGATGTATGCTTCACCCCACTTGACAGCTCAGTTTCCTAATTAACCCCAAAGTATCGGAAATTAATCCGACTAGCAATCCACACAGGTTATTAACACCCAAAGTGGATATTCATGTGGCTGCTACCTCTGGGAGGGTTTAATCCCATTTTTAATATTTTTTCTGATGTTCCTTGAACGTTTACTTCGCTGGTTCTTATCCAGTTACCTTTTGAATTATTTCTTTAGCCTGGTGGCTTTTAATAATTAAAAGCTAAAATTATGTTGTGGACATTTGTGGTGTCCTGTAGTTTAGTAGTTAGAGCACTCGCCTCGCAAGCTAGAGGACCTGGGTCCAATTCCCAGGTGGGGTGAAACCTTAGGCAAGTTTCCTTACTCTACACACCACTGTTTCCCTAGCAGTAAGTAGGAACTCGGTTGTTAGTCGATTAGAGGATCGCTTTTCCGGGGGCAATAATTTCTTCAGAAAAAAATTATTTGGACACTCAATCCATGACAGTGGGACACAATTCAGTGCCGCGAATAGCCCACAAAATATGCAGTCAATTCACTTTACAGTATATTCTGGGAAGCGTTTTGATACATCTCAAAGATGTGACAAGGTGCTACATCAAATGCAAGGATTATTAATATATTATGCTTCTCCTTATAGTAAGTAACTAATAGCTTTGCTTGGAGTTCAATGAAAAATGTGGAGAGGTGACGTAGCATTTAGTAATCTTACAGAGAGCGCTTTTCAACAGACCTTTATGAAGGACAGCTCATTTAAAAAAATAACTTTTATAGAATAGCCAAATAGAAATTCTATCATAGTAGGCCAAGAGAAATATATAGCTTACTAGTTTTAAAATGAATTGGTCAAGCAGTTAATTATTATTATAATGATTCAAATTTTATTATGCCTAGTAAAATGAGTAGCTTGAAATATTGAAGTAACCATTGAGAAGCAGTCGTTTCCTCTCCACTCATTGTTTAAGATTTATAATGTAATAAAAGTTTACGGTGATTAAACATATTCTACACATGTAATTGGTCAGGAAGCAATGTGAAAGGGGATTACCTATCTTGTTTCTTTTTCATTCTTTGAATTTGTAGGATAACCACAAGCTGCTTGGTTATCAATTCACGTACTCCACATTGTGGAGTTTTGCACCATATTGGATAGAGCACTCGCCTCGCAAGCAAGAGGAATGGGGTTCGATTCCCGGGCCAGGCGAAACCTTAAAGGCAAATTTCCTTACTCCACACACCTCTGTTTACCTAGCAGTAAGTCGGAACCTGATCGTTAATGGATTGTTGGATTACTTTTTTTGGTTAGGACACTGGGAAACAACATTTACCCTCTTCAGTTAAAAAAATCAGTTTTTAAATTCCTGGTGAGTGGGTGTGTCTCTGCTTGTTCTGTTGCAAAGTGAATTAAATCATGCATGACTATTAAACCTAAACAGTAGTTTTAATACATTTTGGCATTCTACCAATACACAACAGGTTAATTAAGAAAATTGATTTCCTTGTGTAAATGTTTCATTGCAAATTATATGCCAAAATACTGGTAGAAAAAGAAAAAGAAGAATCCTTGCATTTGATAAAGCACCTTAACACGTCTTTAAGGGTCCCAAAGTGCTTTACAGAATACTGAAGTTAATTGACTGTATATTTTGTGGGCAAAACGAGGCAGCCAATTACGCACAGCAGTGTCCCACAAACAGTCTTAGATTGAGTGACCAATTTTTTTTGAAGGAATTATTACCCCCAGAAAAGCAATCCACCAATCGACTAACAACCCGGTTCCTACTTACTGTGAGGTAAACAGTGTGAAGTAAGGAAACTTTCCCAATGTTTTGCTCTGCATTAATATTTCAAGAATGCATTAATAGTTAACTTCCCACTAATTTTTATTGAACAGTCTTAAGAAACGTTAAATATATTTGCTCAATACATCTCTGATAAATGGAAGATAGGCCATCTGATTACAGAATGAGATCACACGTTATAAACATTAAATTAACTGACCTATTGATTTCTAGTATATCTTCCTGTGCAATATGAATTATAGCAATCTTCATAATAAAGAAAATTGCTTAGTTGATCATAATAACTCATACTTGTGTAATTTCTTTTACCATTTTCACTCGTTGGAACTATTTTGTGAAAAAAATGGAGATCAGAATGCAAGATTATTGCCAGCTAAATAAGACTGGATAATTATCAACTCAGTGTTTGGCACATTTTTGACATTTAATTTAAAACTCATTGACAGCAACTTCAAAAATTGGCCTCAGATTCACTGAAGGTGACTGTTGTTTCCTGCTTCTTCTGCTGGTTGTACTTTTGCATTGTGAAAATTCTGACAATATTTTCATCAGCTTTTGTGACTAAAAGTAGGAAGCCTGATGAACCAAGGCATACACCTGAATGCATTGGGTCAAATATATACTTCTACATCAACATTAAAGATTTAAATTTACAAAGGAAAAACATGAAGCAGGACTTGTTGAGGTAACATGCAGTTTCCAACAAGCCTCCTTAACCAGGAGAAAAGTAACTTAAGTGACTTCTTGGTTTTGAACTGAGACAATTATTAGTGTATTTTGGTTTAACTTTTATGAAGTTAGGAACAGGAGTTTATCACTTTGAAAGCCCTCCATGGTCTTACTCCTCTCTTCCTCTGTGATCTACTAAACCTTTACCAACCTGTCCGCTCCCTCCGCTCAGTTGCTCCACATCCGCCGCCCTGTCCACATTACCCCAGCAGTTTGGCCTTCATGCTTTCTGCCCCTGCCCTCTGCAACTCCATCCCGGAGCCCCTCTGCATCGCCCTCTCCCTTGCCTCCTTCAAGGCCCGTCTCAAGATGGCAATACTTAGCTTTATTTTAATTAGATTATTGCCAGCTCTTCAACCGGTCATCTTTCCCACCCCCACCCACCCTTGCTTTCCACCCCTCCTGATTCCAACTCCAACTTGGGTGCAAACCTCTCATTGCCAGCACCTTGGCATGGCCTTCCGACATGAAAGGTGTTATATAAATGCAAATTGTTGTTGTTATCAAACCTTACCATGATATCCGTAGATGTCTAACTACCAGTGCTGTTGACTATCACGTATCAGTCTTTGGTCCCTCAGTACCTGCATCAACAGCAGTCTGGTCTGGTACCTTCACATTAGTGTTAAAAATGGAATTGGATTTTACTAGATTTTCACTAGATTTTAAATTCTTTGAAGCACTTTGAGGCATCTTGGGGCCATCATGACAGAGCATTATAGGAAATGCAAGGATTATTGTCATTCTATTTATATAGTACTTTTTAACATCAAAAAAACTTCTTGAAGCATTTTACAAAATAATTGAAAATGAAGTGAATCCAATAAATCAGCACAACAGCTGACTTGCCCTGACAGTGACCAATGGGTGTGAGATGAGTAGCCAATAGATTTGGTGTGAATTTGAATGACTAATAATAATCCCTCCAAAACCAAAACAATAATAAATTGGTCATTTTAAATCTACGACTGTTTGTGGGACATTGCTGTGCGCAATTGGCTGCCGCGTTCGCCCACAAATATACAGTCAATTCACTTTACAGTGTGTTCTTTGAAGCGCTTTGGGACATCCTCCCGACGTGAAAAGCGCTATATCAAATGCAAGGATTATTATTATTATTATTGTAAGCCAGGAGGGAGAAACCTTCATGTTTCTTGTGGGGGGGGGGGGCTTTTAGTATACATCTGAAATAAATTAATGGCTCAATCAAACAATGGGATGATCTGGACTTAAAACAATAAACATATATTTATTATAGAATATTAAGTAGGGAAATATGACATACTGACTTTCTGAAGCCTTTCACTTAGCCTTACAGTACTCCTACCTTAGATTGTAGATCAATCAGACATTCTGTGGATAGACAACACTACAAAAGTGAAATCTCTACATTAGGTCATTTACTCTGTGCAAGAGTGCTCTGGAGATAAGGACTGTATTAAAACAATCCTTGCAATTTGATATAATGCTTTATGTCAAAACATCTTAAAGTGTAAAGTGCAGTAACTATTTGAAGGTGAGATACATGGACTAAGCATCTTGAATCTAACGGAATCCAGATCAGAATACTGCGGTGGTGGACTTCAAAATCCTGCTGGAAATGCTCAGAAGCATGATCCAGCCATACGGCTGGACATTTGGATAAGAGGTAACAAGAACTCTCTACACCAAAATATCAACTGTTGAAATGAGAGCCATTCAATCCAGTTGACTTAATAGCTGTCCTAAGGCTGTGAAATAGCTCCCTGAACCTTAAAGCAATTTAACAAAACTCCAGAATCGATCTAATCCTACAGAATGCATTATTGTACCCCAACCAGATGTTTCCATTGTCCAAGTACCACAGAAATCATTGTGTTCTCCATAGAATTTGATCTCATTCATGTCTGTCCTTATAACCTTCAATCCTTTTCTTTTCCAGCTATCTATCCACCTTTGATTTGAAAGGAATCAATTGACAGAACATGTACCTCTTACGTTGGATGTCTGTTCCACGAATTAGAGAAGAAAAACATTTTTCATTTTAAATCTTTTTCGAGGCTCGTAAATTATAGTCTCCTGGACTCAAGAACTTCTATCTGAATCCTAGAATATTCACCAGTGGGTAGTCTTGTGAAATGGCCTAACGTCTAATCATACTGGACAGGAAACCCATCATTTTACTTTGTTCTCCGCGTGAGTTTAAGCTCTTCCACACAAAGTTCCTAGCTCAGACTGATGGCTTATTTATTTGAAACAGACAGAGCAATTGTCCAAGGATACACCCATGATCAACAGACTTTGGCATCATCAATATCTATCATCAGGTCTTTAATACTATAAAGGCAGTGTGATCTGATATTAGAACAAAGAGAATCCTCTCATCTCAAAAAAAAACCCTGGCATACTGTTCTTGCGGAACCAATATGAATGATGGTCATGTTTTATGTGGGTGCAATCAACAAGTGTAATCGTATGCCTGGAAAGGAACTTGGATCTGTAAGTATGTATTGACTCAAAAGATTTTTAATCTTATACTTATAACTACAATATATATTTTATTACACTTCTTTCTGAGTGTATCTTAATGTCCTCATTAAAATTTGCAATTGGCCAGTGTGTTCTTGACATAGAAAAATGTTATTCTGAGAGCAGTTGTTTTCATAAAGCATAGGATGATTTACATCCACTAATCAATATCCATTCTGCTATGTAGGTAAAGCCGACTTCCAGATCCTCACTCTAGTGTTTAAATCCCTCCATTCCTTGGCACCCTCCTATCTCTCTAACCTTTCTCCCCACAGCAGTACCCGTTGCCTCCGCTCTACTGGGTCCGGCCTCCTCCGCGTCCCCGAATCTTCTGCTCCACCATCGGTGGCCGTGCCTTCAGCCACTACAACTCGAAACTTTGGAACTCCCTCCCTCAACCCCTTCGCCTCACCCCCTCCTTCCCGATCTTCAGGTCGCGCCTGAAGACCTTCCTTTTCAACCGCGCCTATGGTCACCTTCCCCCTCCCCTGGCTCGGCCTTGGGCTCCATCATTGTTAAGTGCTCTGAGACGCCGCCTGGTGTGGAGGGCACTATATAAGTGCAAGTTGTTGTTGTTGAAGCAGTTCTTGGAATGCAGCATGTTTTCTGCAGCAAAATTGAATACTGCCTTGTCTAAATAAATCCGAATACTATGTGTATATCTTGCTCCATATAATTCGAAAACCAAACTTCAGTTTAATACCTGGATGTGAGGAAAGCTTGTCAACATTGTACAATGAGAAAATGGGTTCTAATTTAATACTTTACTTCATTTGAGTAACTTGTGGAACTGCCTGTTTTTAAGTGCTCTTAGATGCTACCCTGTGTGAAGGGAACAATATAAATGCAAGTTGTTGTGTTGCTGTTTTTATTTAATTAATTATTTCATGCAGCCTGTGTTATTTAAAAGAAATTGATTACCAATTGGTCTCTGATTAGCACAAAAACAACAACAACAACAACAAGATTCCATTTATAAAGCGCCTTTCACGTCAGGAGGACGTCCCAAGGCGCTGCACAGTTGGGTCATGACCCGAGCAGGGGGGAAATGGTCATGGGAGGGGAGGGAGCGAGGAGGGGGGAAATGGTCAGGGTGAGAGGAGGGATGGGAGGGACCGAGAAGGGGGAAGAGAGTCGAGAGGGGAGCTGAAGGCTCGGTCAAAGAGAAAGGTTTTGAGACCGGCCTTGAAGGAGGAAAGGGAGGAAGCAAGGCGAAGGCATTGGGGGATGGAGTTCCAGAGCCTCGGGGCTGAGAGGCTGAAGGCCCGACCACCAATGGTAGGGCGATTGGGGCGGGGGACGTGGAGCAGACCGGAGCCGGAGGAACGGAGGGTACGGGCAGGTAGGTAGGGGGATAGTAGGTTGGAGAGGTAGGAGGGAGCAAGGCCGTGAATGGCCTTGTAGGTGAGGATGAGGATCTTGAAATCAATCCTCTGGGGGATGGGGAGCCAGTGGAGGCGAGCGAGGGTGGGAGTGATGTGGTCCCGAAGCCTGGTGCGGGACAGTACACGAGCTGCAGAGTTCTGGATGACCTGCAGCTTGTGGAGGGAGGTGGCGGGAAGGCCGACGAGGAGAGAGTTCCCATAGTCCAGCCTTGAGGTGACAAAGGCGTGAACCAGGGTTTCAGCACCGTGAGGGGTGAGGTAATGGCGTAGTCTGGCGAAGGGTGAGGTAATGGCGTAGTCTGGCGAAGGGTGAGGTAATGGCGTAGTCTGGCGACATTCAATCCATCAAGTCTGCATTGGTATTTTTCTCCACATGAGCTACCTCATCTAATCCTATTTTCATGCTCGCTCCCAATTTCTTTTAATATTCACAGGATACTTGCTTACAATGTCTTGCTTATAAGTTCTGACATGAATAGCAATAAGAGTACCATGACATTAATTAGCCTACTACAAAAATAATATGTTTCTATTCTGCAGATGTTCACAACAATCTGACACCAGCTTGTGTTTTTGTCTGTGAATGTTGATGCAAACAATATGATATCAAAACTTCAGAGAAAAATAATGGATCCATCTTTTGAAACAGTACAAAGAAAAACAAGTGCAGCTTGGCAAAAATGAGGAGCAAGTTGGGGAAGGAGAGAGAACATGACCACTGTATCTGAATTCAATCTGTGTGAGACATCGGCTGGATATGCAAAAGATGATTGAATTAGAATTAGACACAAATGCTGAATTGGATATTCTAAAAACCCTACGAGGAAAGTACATTGAATGTAACCATTCAGGGCTTACACTTACATATATTTTATTTTTTTGGAGGATTCCAAGAATTGGTACTCAGTACTGAACAGACTGAAAGCTGAGACTTAAAACCAATCAAAGAAAATGATGCCTGGAAGCAAAGTCATGAAAATGCTTAAAACTGCCACATTGTTCATGAAGCCATGATCTATTGCCTCTGCTGTCTGCAGTATGTTATCTTTATTTTTCTTAACCTTTCAAAAATGATTTCTGATATGCATCTATAACATAAAGCATGATAGGGTCACCCTGGATACAATATTTATCCAAAGTCGTGATCTGGCATTATTCACAGATGAACCTGTATCTGAAGAGGTGACTGTTCAGGTACCAACTGGAAAATGGCATAGAATTCTGGTCACCATATAATGGATAAGGACTTTGGAGATAAGGCAAAGGACAATTAAGGTGGAACTAAGGACAATTAAGGTGGAATTGTATGTCAACCTGGTGCAGTGGTAGCACTTTTGCCTCTGAGTCAGAAGGTTTTGGGTTCAAGCTCCACATTGGGACTTGGAATCACATAGTCAAAGCTAACACTCCATTGCAGTGCTGGGGGGTGTTGCATTGTTGGAGGTGCCACGCTTCGGATGAGATGTTAAGTCGAGGTCTGCCTGTTCAGGTGGACATTAAAAGATCCCACAGCACTATTCAAAAAGAGAAAGGAGTTTCTCCCAGTGTCCTGGTGAACAATCCCCCAAATAAAATTGGTCACTCACCCCATGGTTGTATGTGAGACATTGCTGTGAGCAAATTGGTTGCTGCGTTTCACCCACAAAATACACAGTAGGTGGATATACACGTATAAACATATACATTTATACACTTCCATTCATATTGGCCCACAAAATGTAGCAAATTGCTGAGTGTTTTTTAAAAAAAAAATGTTTGTGAGCAACCAGGTTTGAGAAAGGTAGCATATTGAGAAGTACTTCATAATTCCTATAATACATAGAGGTAATGAAAACTCCAAAAATTCAAACATTTAAATGTTAAATATTTCAAAAGAAAAATCATTCCTGAACATAAATGCTAAATTTTAAATAAACACAGGAAATTAAGGATACATTGAACCAACGCTTTGAATAAATAGAAACTAGAATTTGGAAAATTGAAGCTTCCAAGGAAATCTCAAAAAATTAAAAACCTAAAAAAATCAATAAAGTACAAACAAGCTAAACATTTAATTTACGCCTGGCTGTGAATGTTCAGTTAGGGACAAGCAGGGATTGAAGCTGCCACTTCAGAAGTTTATGGATTTGAGTTCTACACTGGGAGTTGAGCTCTTAAGCTAGGCTGACACTCCAGTGTATTATTGGGAAAGTGCTGCGTTGTGTGCGATGTTTCGGGTGTTAAGCCAAGCTCCCGTCTGACTATTTCTTTGTGTGTACATTAAAGATCCCATGACACTATTTAAAATGGGATTTTTTTCCCCCCAGTGTCCTAGTTATCAAGCCACCAAATTAAATGCTCGTTTAATCATGGCTACTTGTGGGAATGCGGTTGCCTACAAAAAGTCATTGCATTTGAGTGAATATTTGAACCTATTTTGAGGCATTTTGTTTGTTAAGATGCTCTGAAAATGTTTTTTCTTTTATTCACTTTACTTAAATCAAATCAAAGACACTAAAAGCATCCTTTCGCTAGCATTCACTTTCTTGAAGTGAAAGATTAATTTAAGTTAAAAATTAAAGGAAAGGAAAATATTTTCAAATTCAATGTTTTTAAAAATGAGATTTAAAAAACCCTGAAATGAAAAATCCTTTTTTTAAATACCCTACTAATATGAGCATAAATTGTGAATGACATACTTTATGTTTTGCATGGTGTACTAAATTCATTTCTGCAATGTGAAATGATGAGATTTTGTGAAACATTTAGGGACATAGAGATATATGACAGGAAAAGACTAATACTGTCCATCTGGCTCTTAACATTTACAAAATACCATTGGTCTCTTGTCTCTCATACCTCCAATCCCCATGACATCGTAAACATATTTAATTGCTATGTGAAATTGTCAATTCTGTCTGCCTTCACAGCCTTCCTGGTTAAAAAGTATCCACATATTTAGCACTTGGTAAGGTAATTGTATCTGAACTTCCTTCTGAATTTGAGACCATGCCATCTTGTCGACTTGACAATATTAAACCTATTAATGGAGTCCACCTTATTCTTTAGAGACTGAAAATATCAATAAGATTGCACTTTAATCTTCTCTTCTACAATATAAACCACTTCAGCCTCTCCTCATTACCTCAGGTGCCAAATTGTCTATTTCAGCTTCGTGTCCTTTCCAAAATCAGGATGGATTTTTTCCCACCTGAATTGAACAGTACTCCAGGTGGGCCTAAACCAGTGTTTTATAAAAAAAGAAACCCTGGTTAGTTCTTGGAATTTATGCTCTACTTTTATCTGCACACTGTGGTAATTAAATCTTAGATTCCACTGAGCTAATGGTTTCTATGAGCTCCCTAACAATAGTCTTCAAACCTCTTTTTCTGGTAGTACTGGCACATACGCTAGTGTATTCTTAAATTAGGTTCCATTTGCCTTATGATTCAGGTGGGTGTAAAGGGAGGTCCCTGCCATTTTTATTTCAAAAAAAAAGAAAGTTTTTCTGATGGTTAAACTGGTTTATATTCCTATTATAATCCAATTTCAAATCAATAATCTGATCATCTCATTGTTTATGGAGCATTTGCATATATTACAATCTTCACTTCTTTTGTAAAGCAATTAGACATTTAATTTTGCTTGACAAATATCCATAAATGCAAGTTATTATTATTTACCACTTATTCCTCTGGCTATTCTCATCTGTTTACATTTATCCACAAGAAACATTGTCTGTCATTTTCCAGTCCAACTACATGATCTTTCGCATTCTGTTCACTTAAATCTTCCTCTTAGGCGATCTCATCGAATTTGATATCAACAAAAGTTCTCAATTTCCTTTTACTCCCAAATTATTCATAGCCATTCTGAAGCATGGAGGCTCTATTACCTACCCACAGCAATTGATTAGTCACTTCCTTCCAACCTGATGCGGTTTCAAGATCTCTGATTTACTCAATTTTGAATCACTTTAGACATCCCCCTCAAACACACACACTCACGTTATCCTCCATCCTGTGTCTTTCAACCTTGTGGAGCAATCTTCTACCTGGCACTGTGCCACAAGACTTGGTTAAATCCAAAATGTAATATACACTGCGTTTTTCCTCACTCACCAAGCTTGTCATTTAATCATAAAGCTCCCAAAAGATTTGTGAGGCTTGACCCTTTTTCATAAAATCAAGCAGTCTCCCTCTTATTTCATATTTTTAATATAAAACTCTAAAATTGTTGACAAACAATCAATTTAAGTTGCTCTCTGTGTCTCTCTGCACAAAACATCACCACATATTTTCATACAGCTAAGCAATGTCATTTATACATACAATCACCCATTTACCCATTAATTTAACTTTATATCCTCTCTGGAAAATTACTCTCCCTCAACCTCCTTTCAGAGTTAGATTGCTGAGGATGGGGGACTCCTTCCTTTTCACTGTCATTGAAGAAAAGTTCCAAGTCTAGGAGTTTCATTGCCACCTTCTAATGAATGTTTGAGAGGAAAAGGGCCATATCAAGTGTTATTATCAGTCAAAACTGATTTGAAAGTCCAATTTTTCAGGCAAAGAGAGGAGGATATCATAAGATTTGACCTCATTCTTTGTCACTTTCTGATGTTTATTTTCAGGTGCTACCAAGACGTGAAGTGCCAAGGACCTGTCGATGGCTTGTGTAAGATATTTCATCAATAGTGGCCAACGGTTTCAGTAATTGGAGATCAATTATGATCAGATACTAAGTTTAAAAAACTTTGCTCTCTTTTCTTCCCAATGTAGAATTAAGAGAAAACCTCACAAACACTATGATAATGTACCCATTATAAAGAGGAAGAAACAGATGTGCACTGAAGCAAAGTTGAGGCTTTAGTCTTCTGCTTGATCCATATAAGATTAGAGATCTACTTTGGATTGTAATTAAGAATACAAGGCTAAAAGGCTTTAAATATCAAAAAACAAATTAAGGAGCTTTAAGGTTCAATCCCAGGATTCATCAAAATACTGGAATCTAAGATGTCATTACAACATGGGATTATGGCAAAACCCTGGCAGACCTTGATTTGTTATCCTCTGCTCTACGACAATTCTCTTCCCTCTCCTCTTTCTGTGTAAGATTTGCTTTTCTCTGGATTGCAGTTTATACAATACTGAAGATGTCCCAATAACTCTAGATTGGTGTCTAATACCCTGCTCTCAATGAGGAAACATTGATGTTGTTCAAAGCAAAATGACAACCGCTTGACAAGTGGTTTCACGTCCTTTGAGGAAAATATTGATGAGTCATTTCTGTTTATGATATAATTCATTTTGCTGATAACAAAGTACAGACTGAAAGAGCCTGTGAAGGGTTTAATGGTAGCTCACTCTGGGGTAATACATTTTGTGAGTTTAGTGACATTGTATTTTATGAAGGACTGAATGCCACTTTCACATATTTATTTTCAAGGTGATCTTTGTGTTCCTCCACAGATTACGAAAGAGTTGAAAATGGTAAATGATTGAATTCTGATGCTTTCAGTAATGCGCATGAAATGTTACAGCGGAGGCTTTCGACTGTTAGTTTATAGATAACGCTTTCAACTCTTGGAGAAAGAGAAGTCGTGAGCTCACTGATATCTGCCAGTGATATATGGTTTGCAATCAGTATCTCCCTTCTGTCATCTCACTCTCTCCTTTCCAACCTTCCCTCCCCCATGTTAGATTGAAACAAAAACAAAGCACTAACAATCCATGGCAGGCTAAGTTAATTTCTGAAAGAGAAACAGAGTTTTGGGTTAATGATGCGGGCATGACTTACAGCAGCTTCTTGCAGATGCTGACTGGCCTGCTCAACACATCTGCTGTTTTCTTTGTATTTCAATCCAGGTGTTTAATGCACTGTTTTCAACTGGAAAACATCGGGGCTGGAGAAGATAAAGTGTACATTTTTACGTAGCAAAATTAGCTTCCCTGGGAAATGTGTTAGGCATTGATTTTGTTCACTCAAATGCAATATGTACAATTTATGAAGTTTAATGAACAGAATATCATAGTTCTATGATTCAACACTTAACAACAACAAGTCAACAAGATTCCATTTATTGAGCGCCTTTCACGTCGGGAGGACGTCCCAAGGCGCTGTACAGTTAGGTCAGGACCTGAGCAGGGGGGAAATGGTCAGGGTGAGGGAGGGAAGGGAGGGAGTGAGGAGGGGGTAGAGAGTCGAGAGGGGAGCTGAAGGCACGGTCAAAGAGAAAGGTCTTGAGACCGGCCTTGAAGGAGCAAAGGGAGGAGGCGGCGAAAGCACTGGGGGATGGAGTTCCAGAGCCTAGGGGCTGAGAGGCTGAAGGCCCAGCCACCGATGGTAGGGCGGTTGGGGCGGGGGATGTGGAGCAGACCGGAGCCAGAGGAACGGAGGGTACGGGCAGGTAGGTAGGGGGATAGTAGGTCAGAGAGGTAGGAGGGAGCAAGGCCGTGAATGGCCTTGTAGGTGAGGATGAGGATCCTGAAATCGATCCTCTGGGGGATGGGGAGCCAGTGGAGGCGAGCGAGGGTGGGAGTGATGTGGTCG
This sequence comes from Callorhinchus milii, assembly GCF_018977255.1. Taxonomy (NCBI): domain Eukaryota; kingdom Metazoa; phylum Chordata; class Chondrichthyes; order Chimaeriformes; family Callorhinchidae; genus Callorhinchus; species Callorhinchus milii. The sequence continues at coordinate 49,611,015 of NW_024704745.1, forward strand.
CGAAGCCTGGTGCGGGACAGTACACGAGCTGCAGAGTTCTGAATGACCTGCAGCTTGTGGAGGGAGGTGCGGGAAGGCCGGCGAGGAGAGAGTTCCCATAGTCCAGCCTTGAGGTGATAAAGGCGTGGACCAGAGTTTCAGCAGCGTGAGGGGTGAGGTAGTGCCGTAGTCTGGCGACATTCCGGAGGTGATGGAAGGCGGTGCCAGTTGTGGCGCGGATATGAGGGAGAAAGGACAGCTCAGGGTCGAACAGAACCCCGAGGTTCCTGACTGGCTTTGAGAGGTGGAGAGTGCAGCCTTGGATGCTGATGCTGTCAGCGCCTGAGGTGCGGAGGCGCTGACTCGAGCCAATCAGGAGGGCCTCAGTTTTGCGCACATTGAGCTGAAGAAAGTTATCTCTCGTCCAGGACTCGATGTCGGACAGGCAGGCTGTCAGGACATCGGTGGTCGAGGAGTTGAGGGTAGAGGAGGAAAGGTAGAGTTGGGTGTCATCCGCATAGATGTGGAAGTTAACCCCATGTCTGCGGATGATGTCACCAAGGGGGAGCATATAGAAGGTGAAGAGGAGGGGACCGAGGGCAGAGCCTTGAGGGTCACCGCATGAGACAGTGCGGGGCCGGAGGAAAAACCATTTGTGGAGACAAAGTGAAGACGGTGGGAGAGGTACGACCTAAACCACTCAAGGACAGGGCCTTGAAGGTTGAGGTGGGAGGACAAGCGGTGGAGGAGGATAGCGTGGTCGACCGTATCGAATGCTGCCGATAGGTCGAGGAGGACGAGGAGGTAGAGGGAGCCCTGGTCACAGATGGTCAGGATGTCATTGGTGACCTTGACCAGGGCAGTTTCTGTGCTATGGGCAGCACGGAAACCCGACTGAAGGGGTTCGAATAGTGAATGGTTGGAGAGGAAAGAGCGCAGCTGGGAGGCGACAACTCGTTCCAGGACCTTGGACAGGAAGGGGAGGTTGGAGATGGGCCGGTAGCTTGATAGCTGCGACGCATCAAGGGAGGGTTTTTTTAAGGTGGGAGTGATGGTGGCAGTTTTTAAGGGAATGGGAATAGAGCCAGAGGAGAGGGACAGGTTGACGATGTCTGTGATATGTGGGGCAAGGAGGTGGAGCTGGGAGATAAGGAGTGGAGTGGGGATGGGGTCAAGGGAGCAGGTGGTGGGTTTCAGGGATAGGATGAGTTTGGTGACAGAGGATGGGGAAACGGGTACGAAGGTGTGTGGGGGAGGATGGGTAGGAGTCGGAGTGTGGAAGGGAAGGGGTCGGTGGATGTTGGAGGGGAAGTGACCGCGGAGCGAATTCCCTTGATCTTGGATTCAAGGAAATCCAGCATCTCCTCGCAGTGAAGGTTGGAGGAGATGACCTGCGCGGGGTGGCGGGGGGGACGGAGGAGTTGGGATGTGGTAGAGAACAGTAGCCTGGGGTTGTCCTTCGCCTCCAGGATTATCCTGGAGTAGAAGGACGATTTGGCCGAGGCTAGAGTGGAGCGGTAGATTTTGAGGAGGTCCATCCAGATTTGTCGGTGGACCGTTAGGCCAGATTTGACCCAGGTGCGTTCAACAGCCCGCGCCTGGCTCTTCAGTGAGCGGAGGTGGGTGGTGAACCAGGGGGAGGAGCGAGAGTAGGAGACAGTACGGGAGGTGATAGGGGCAAGAGTGTCAAGTGTGGAGGAGAGGGTGTTGTGGAGGAGGGTGAGAGCAGAAGAGGGGTCGGTGAGGGTTGAAGGCCAGAGGGAGAGGAGTTCAGAGGACTCCAAGGCAACGGTTAGGGATTGAGGGGGTAACTTCTTCCAGGGGCGGTAGAAGATGGTGGTGGGTCTGGTGGAGGTGGGGAGGGGGTGGAGGTGGTGAAGGAGATGAAGTGGTGGTCGGAGATGGCCTTGTCGGTGATGGTGACATCCGAGACACTGAGGCCCCGGGTGATCACCAAGTCGAGTGGGTGGCCGTGACTGTGAGTGGGGGAGTTGATGTGGAGGGAGAGGTTGAGCGAGGAAAGCAGGGAAGAGAAATCTGAGGAGATTGAGCAGGAGGGGGTGAAGTGCAGGTTAAAGTCGCCCAGGATGATGAGGCGATCAGAGCAATGCCTTTGCAAACACATAAAAACATGAATGAAGTAAATTGATTTTTGAGTTGTTCCTTGGTGTGATTAGCAAAGTATTTTGCTGAATTTTTTAACATTTCCCTAACTTTTGATGTCTAAACACAGCAGGTATTTTTCAGCAAGGTAAAAGATGAAGACCGATGTCTGGAAGATCAGACTTTGATGTGCTTGTCACCAAGCCTTACAAAACAGCAATTCATAATTGTCTGGCGTTGTATACCTTCAAAACAGAGAAAGGTTATTTCTCAGTTACATTTATAAATCTTTCTCTTGAAATAATTTATTTACAAGTCATGGCAAGCCATAATTTAATTTGAAGCACTACACTAATGTACCTTGATATAATTTGCAAATTTTATTAAAGAATGTCTGACTACTACCTCCTCCCCATCTCCCTCTCACACCCGGCCCCAACCATCCCTCCCTCCACACCTTCAAACCTGTCTCGCACTCCTCTCTCACCACCACTGTAACCCACATGAAACCGACCCCATCCTACCCATCTCCATACCTCCCAGCTCCCCCACCTACTCACAGACATCATAAACCTCTCCCTGTCCACTGCTACCGTTCCCACCCCTTTAAAAACAGCCGTCATCACTCCTAACCTCAAAAAACCCTCCCTGGACCCATTCCTGCTCTCAAACTACCATCTCATCTCCGACCTCCCTTTCCTTTCTAAGGAAACGAGTCCCAGCCTCGCTCCTTCCTCTCCTGCCACTCCTTTTACGAACCCCTCCAATTAGGTTTCCATGCCACCCACAGCACAGAAATAGCTTTGGTCAAGGTGACAAATAACATTTTGTCCATCTGCGATCAGGCTCCCTCTGCCTCCTCATCCTCCTTGACCTCTCTGCTGCTGTCGATACGTTGACCATTCTATCTTCCTCCACTGCCTCTCCTCTCACCTCAACCTTCATGATTCTGTCCTTGAGTGGTTCAGATCCTACTTCTCACACTGTTTCCACTTCATTTCCACAAACTAGCCCCCACACCATCTTGTTCGGAGTTTCTCAGGACTCTGTCCTTGGTCCCCTCCTTTTCAATATCTATATGCTCCTTCTTGGTGCCATCATCCGCAGACTCGACATGTATGCGGATGACACCCAACTCTACCTCTTTGCCTCCACCCTCGACAGAATGTCTGTCAGACATCAATTCCTGGATGAGAGCCAACTTTCTACAGTTGAACGTCAACAAGACCAAGGCTCTCCTGCTTGGCTCCAGTCAGTGCTTCCACACCTCAGGCACTGACAGCATCTCCATCCAAGGATGTACACTCCACCTCACCGAGCCAGTCCGAAACCTTGGCATCTTGTTTGACACTCAACTGTCCTTTCTGCCCCACATGACTCGCTCTGCCTTCCCTCACTCCGCAACATCACCCAGCTCCGCCACTGTCTTATACCGCAGGCTGTCAAGACCCTCATACGTGTATTCATAACATCCAGGCTCGACTAAGAAAAGGATCCACAGCATACAGATCATCCAAAACTCTGCAGCCTGTGTCCTCTTCCACCCCAGGTTCCATGATCCTATCATCCCCATCCTCGCCCGACGCCACTGGCTTCCCATCACACACAAGATACAGTTCAAGATCCTAATCCTCACCTTCAAAACACTCCATGGCCTTGCTCCCCCCTACCTCTGCGACCTCCTAAACCCCAACCACCCTGCCCACTCCCTTTGCTCAGCGGGCTCCAGCCTGCTTCATGTCCCCATCTCACCCACCTCACCGTTGGCAGGTGGGCCTTCAGCCACTTTGCCCCACCCTCTGGGCCTCCATCCCGCAGGCCCTCTGCCTCGCCCCCTCCCTTGCCTCCTTCAAGACTTGTCTCAATACATTCCTATTCAACTGTGCCTTTGGTCACCCTCTTTCCCCCCCTGCCCTCCACCCTCCCCAATCCCAACCTCCAGCTCGGGTCAGAAACACTGATTGTTCAGCACCTTGGGATGTCCTCCCTACGTAGAAGGTGCTATACAAATGTAATGTTGTTGTTGTATAGCAGCATTGTAGCTAGTTCAGCCTTTTCCATTATTATAATTTTGTTGTTGTTGTATTCCCTCTGAAGAAAGTAATAAGTGATGCAGATTTGACAGCAATTTAGTGAAACTGCTGGATGTTTGATGTCACCAGATGCAATGGTATTAACCAGCAAATTTCTCATCAATATATTGTTCAATTACACACCATCTGCTCATCTATTTAGGCTTACAAGTGAAGCAAATGAAGTAAACTATGTTCTATACAAAAGCAGACGGTCCCCTTCACCAATGTCATTTTGTGTGTGTGATTGATACTGTCATGTAAAGGGATTCCTTCTGGGTTGCAGTTGATGGACGTCAAGAGATGGAATGATACAATAGGAAAAGAGCTTCCTGCCAACTCTGAAACTGGTGCAGGCTTTGCTGCAACATGATACCACACCACATGAGGGATAATCACTCTGTGCCATACACAAACTCTGCCCAGTAGGTATTTATAATAATCCTATAATAATCTTTGTATTTGATATAGCACTTCTCACGTCTTCTAGACGTCTCAAAGAGCTTCACTGAATATACTGTAAAGTGAATTGACTATATTTGTGGGTAAAACACAGAAGCCAATTGTGCACAGCAGTGTCCCACAAACAGTCGTGGATTGAAGTGACCAATTTTATTTTATTTTTATTTGTAAAAGAAGCAAGTGGATGTATTATAAATCATGTTGAACCTTTTTCTGATTTTGAAGAATTCAAAGAAACCACTTATCTTTAAAGTGATATTCCACATAATGAGTGCTCTCGCTCTTCTGTAAAACTCTATTCAGTGCAGTCATGCTGCAGAATTATAGGAGTAGAGTATTCTACTACTTGGTCACACAATCTTTAAAGCTTTTAAAGCAAGAAATTGATGCATTTGGCACAATTGGTCTCACTTTTGCCTCTGAGTCAGAAGACTATGGGTTCAAGCCTCACATCAGGAATTTGAACTCACAGTCCAGGTTGACTCTCCAGTGCAATGCTGGGAGAGTGCTGCTCTGTCAGAGTTGACGAGCCTTTAGATGAGATATTAAACCAAGTTGCCATTGGCCTGTTCAGGTGGTTGCTAAAGACATTTTAATATAGGGCAGCTGTGCAGTGCAACGGAGAAGGGTGGGTTCTTTTCTATGCACCGAAAGCACTATCCTAGATTTTCATTAATAACATTAGTTCATCTTCTAGCTTATCAAGGACTGAATATTAATACAAATTTTCTAGGTAAAACCCAATTTTCTTTTAATGTTAATACAAAGAATGTACAGCATGGAAACAGGCCACTCAACTACCAGTATTATAAATACCACTGGCCAGCCCGTGACAGTTTTTTTACACCAAACTAGTCTTCACCCATTCCTTACTCCCTCCAATACCTTTGTATTCCCTCTGCCTCTTGTGAAAGTTCTAGCTTCCTCTTGAATACATCTACACTATCTGATTCAACCACCGTTTCAGGCAGCGAGTTCCAAAATCTCACCAGCCTCTGGATGAAGTAGTTCCTTCTAAGTTCTGTTTTTGATCCCCTAGTCACTATTTTATATTTGTGTCCATTGGTCATGGACTCCAGAACGAGTGGAAACAGCCTATTTATGTTAACCTTATTAAAACCCTTTTATAAATTTAAAACACTTTGGTAAGGTCCGGCCTTAAATGTTTCTTCTGTCGCGAAAAAACGCCCAACTTATTCAGTCTATCCTGGTATCATCCTTGTATACCTATGTTGTACTCTTTCTATCACTGCTAATTCTTCTATAGTTTGGAGACCAGAATTGGACACAATACGCTACATGTGGTCTAACCAAGGTTTTGTATCAATTTAATATCGCCTCCTCTTATATTCTATCCTCTGGATATAAAGCCCAAGATCTCATTGTTCTTTTTTTGTAGCCTTAACTACTGGATAATCCTTTCTGATGAGAACCCAAGGAGTGTGTGGCAGTGAAGTAAGCCTTTAATAAACAATGCATGCAGTTCCTGACCTATTTATCTCTGACAATTGCTGGAGTTTTCTACCAATTTAGGTTTGTCCCCATTGAGCCATTCTTGGAAGAAGTATGATCAGTATGTTTTCTATTGCTTCAATTTTCTACGATTTCACATCAGTAAAGTCTCAATATATCTCTACACCAATGACACCTTGTTATGCCAGGTGTTAAACTATAATAGGCATCTTGTGTGATTGTACAGATGAATAAAGTTCTCATGTTGCTGATTTTCAACAGTACACTACAATGCAAGTCTCACTGAGCTTCCAAAGGGACTCGGATCATAGCATGTATACAAGCCGACCTTATGTCAAAAAGCACATATTCAACTCGTAATCATAAAATGAATTTTATTGCTTTCTCATTCACCTACAAAAACAGTCACTATACATTACAGTAAAATCCTGTGAAGTACGTTGAGATGTTTTGATGATATGAGAAGGTGCTGTATCAAATGCAAATGTAAGGATTATTAATATAAACTAATTAACAGCCTTTGTCAGGTATTACAGACACAATTGACTTCAGATTAATTTAACTAATTAATTCTATCGTAACAACCAAAATCTGTTCCTTTTTTCAGATTAATTTAACTAATTAATTATATCGCACCAACCAAAATCTATTCCTTTTTTCACTTTCATTGGATAGATTTTCTTTTCTAGTTTTGCTCGTTACATTAATAATGTTGACCCAAGCATGAAATAGTCAACGATTCAGTTTGATGCCAGCCGATAGTTTCAGTCCAGAGGATCTGCCGTCCTTCACAAACCTATAGTCTTTTGTACAAGATTACTCTGCAGAATAACAAAATGTTTAATTTAGCCTCAGTTAAAACCTGATTGATTGAATAGTTGAGTTAAAAACTGATGAAGTTCTTTAATGAACAATCTGTAGAAAGCCTAATGTAAGAATAAAATATCTTAGTAAAACCAGTTATATGCTTGTCTGGTTGCATCAAAAATACATAAATATATGCTACAACTCTACAATGGACATGATTTAAAATCAGATGCACTCCTTATTTATTTAGCAGATCTAGATCGACTGTGTTAGAATGTGATCAAGCTGTGACCTTTAAGCTAAATTAATGTCTTGAAACTCAGCATCTCTCAACAGCAGGTTTCATTTTACTTTAATAATCCACTTCATTTTTTATTTTATTTTAATACGAATCTGCATTGCCGTAGCAACACCATCATAGCTGCACGCTGGGAATAGCAGAGTTTGGCTGTTTGCAGGTCTGCGGCTGAAAATTGAGAGTGTTGCTTTTTGATTAATGACACTAGCTAGGCTGAGGAGAGACATTTTGTTTTACACAAGCCACAAATGGGAACAAATGGATGAAGTGCAGCAAAAGCCAGCTGACAAATGAATCTAATTGACCAACAGGACCAAAAAAAATATTTTTCACAGCGCCAGAGTGATGGAGATCCACTTCTTAATGCCACAAGACTTAGGGAAAATTGTTTCTTTAATATCAGTAGGGAAGCTTTGAGTTCCGTTTGATTAAGTGCCTTTTCAGTCCACTGCTGCTGTGCTATGCATAATTTTGTGAATCCGAAATTACTTTTTAGGTTCTGCAGTTAGGTCTATCCAGGTGATATTCAATGCAAACTTCAGTCGTTTTGTTGGAGAGGGGAGAGAGTCGGTGGTGGTGGAGGGAGTGCAATCAGGATGTTACATTGACTGACCTGTCTGCCAGAGAGGTTCATATTCAGCACAATGGATCTGGAAAACATTCGGGTGAATTCTTCACATTGTTTCATTAATTTTGCATTAACGTCAGAGATCTATGAAGGCCTTAAGGTTATTTGGGCAATAAATGCAGAGCCACTGCTTGCAATTACTACCCAAGGGCAAACATGCAATTTACAGCTTTTTTATCCATGTCTTAATTTGTTGCTGATAGTAAGTTTAAGCCAACCGATTGATTGTTCATCATTAAAATTAAACAGTCAAACAACAGGAGATTAACCACTTGACCTTTGTTGATGACTTTGAGTTCATGTCCACAAGTGCTAAGAAATATAAGTAAAACTGCTTTTTTTAAAAAAAGTGAAAGAGGCAATTACATGTGTATTAATCGTGTCCACACCAAATTGGTGTCATTTGATGTTTGTGCTAAAATAGCTTTAAATAATAATAATAATCCTTGCATTTGATATAGCACTTTTCACATCTTCTAGATGTCTCAAAGCGCTTCACAGAATATGCTGTAAAGTGAATTGACTGTATATTTGTGGGCGAAACACAGCAGCCAATTGTGCACAGCAGTGTCCCACAAACAGTCGTGGATTGAAAATGACCAATTTTATTATTGTTTTGTTTTGGAGAGATTATTATCAGGCGTGTGGAGTAAGAAAACTTGCCCAAGGTTTTGCCCTGCCTGGAATTGAACCCAGGGGTCTCGCTTGTAAGGCGAGTGCTATAACCACTGAGCTACAGGACTCCACCTCACAAACAATAGAAAAATAATAAAGAAAATGGTCACCCAGTTAGTGAGTGAACAAAAAAGATTTCCTGAGTCTCAGCTTCTTACATTTATTGTATATGTCATTTTATCACTCATCTGTTTAAACATGGATCACAACTCATTTATGAAAACAAATTGTGTTTCAAAACATAAATGCATGCCAATACATTGCAAATGTACTGAAACACATTATTTTATATACCTCATGTCATTGTCCCCTCCTATGTGTCAGCCTGGCTTAATTGTTAGCACTCTTGCCTCTGAGTCAGAAGATTGTGGGTTGAAGCACCAAATCAGAACTTTAAATTCATGTAGTCTAAGCTGACGGTCCAGTGCAGTGCTGGGGGTGTGCTGCATTGTTGGAGGTGCTGTTCTTCAGATGAAATGTTAAACTGAGATGCCTCGACTGCCTGTTCAGATGGGCGTGGCACTATTCAAAAGGAGAAGGAGTTTCTCGTATGATCCTGGCCAACTCTCCAAATAAAATTGGTCAATCACTCCATTATTGTTTGGGTGCAGCTTGGCTGCAAAACACAGTCACTTCACTTTACAGTATATCCTGCGAAGCGCATTGGGACGTTCTCCTTATATGAAAGGTGCTATACCAAATGCAATTATTATTATTATTCTCATTTATCTTTTATTTCATTGACTTTGCTAAGAAACTATTTGCTTTAGTGACTTGGGGTCTGATTTGTGTTGAAGAAAACAAAAACCTCAGTGAGCTAAATGTAACTATATTGAACATGAAATTGAAATGAAATGTCAATTGTTGTCTTCTAGCCCCTCCAGCTGTTGTGCTTTGTCGTCCATTCCCTAAGTTCTTTCTTCAAATATTAGCGAGGCTTCCTTTCCCCGAATCTTATCCTGGATGTTTTTGCATAAAGAGATAACTGGCTTCTGTGACTCACTCTTCACCTGTAATCATGATGGCCTTGTCAAAGAAACTCTGTTCATTGATCCATCCTGTTCTACTATTATCATGGATATCTAATTTTATTTCCCTCTGTCCCTTGAAACCTTGGCCATTTTTATTTTATTCTGTCCCCTTCTCCCTTGCTCGGCATCCAGGTTAAGTGACCAAAATGTACATCACGCTATGAAGACTGGCTTCCAATAACGGCACAGAAATGTTATGATCCTAGACTGTCACTTCTGGCAAATAGCCCAAACCGTTATCATCAGCTCCTCATTTTATTCAGATATGCATGCAGAAAGCGACTTTCTTTGTGCCAGGAATTCATCAAATCCCTGAATGGAAAGGTAATCTCAATCTCTCTGTAGTAGGCCGAATTGCATTAATACAGTTAAATCATTCCAGCTTTTTTTTAAAAAAGACTTAAAAATCATACAAATTCTCTAAAATTTCATCAATTGCAGTGGTTCATACAATGTAGCTTTTTTCATGTGTTGCCATGGGAACTGAAAACCTAAACTATACTACTATATAGACCTTAGCACAGAACTATTTAACACTCAAAAAATGCATCAAACTGCAGATATACGATCTGTTCAGTTTCTTATTTATTAATCCAAATACAGTTTATCAATTGGTTAACAACTATGACACTATCAAAATATTAAGTAGTAATAATAATAATTCTTGCATTTGACATGGTGGCTTTCATGCCAGGAGAACGTCTCACAGTGTTTCACAGGATTTACAGTAAGGTGCAGTAATTGGATTTTTTATAGGCGAACGCATTTTTGTTGGCAATAACAAACAATTTCCTCTCCACCCCCACATCTTCCCATGTTACCTCCTACAATGAAATTTAATGGAGGGTCAGTTTTACTCAGTTCAGAGCATTCTTGCCTCTTATTAAGAAGACTGTGAGTTGAAGTCCTTTATCAAGATCTGTACTCCGAATCTAGGCTGATACTGTAGCACAATACTGAAGGAGTGCTATATTTTTGGAGCTTCAAAAATAAGTCCTTCAATTAAGACTTTAAATCAAAGTGTTGTCCAGTGGTTCATTTCACTAGCACTACTTTGAAGAAGAGCAGGAAGTTCTTAAGTAATAATAATATTCCTTGTATTTGATATAGCGTCTTTCATATTGGGAAGATGTCAAAGCTCTCCACAGGATTTTCAGTTGTGTAGTAACTGTGTACTTTGTGTTGGATACTCCTTTAAGAATAAATTGACAATTAACAAAAGGGCCAATAATAAGGACAGGAAGTACAAAAGGACACTGGGAGGTGGGCAAAGTTTGTGTTTTGGAGTGGTGGGTTTTCAGTGTTTGAATCCACAAATAAAGAAGCTACTAACACACCTTTGATTAGGATTGAGTTATATTACACTTTATAAAGGAATGCGATAGTCCATTTTGCCCACAGCAATGTCCCACAAATATAGGAACACCTGACAGGTACTAAAGCTACTAGCTGGCAGAAGTAAAAATGTCAAAGTCAAATGCCTGAAAGTCTATGGCAGTTCCTGTTGATGTCCCTCAATGGGTGGCACAACCCTTGATTTAAAATCCCCATTTATTGAGTCAGACCCAAAAAGGCAATGTGTTTATCCTAACTAATCCTGACTGTAGAGTATCTGGATGCAATCCTCAGAAACTCCTCCTACATTGCACTTTCATAAAGGAGCACAGGTAGCAAAATTGACATAACACAAAGACATAGTGCATGATTACATATAAAAAATAGGAATTGTAAACAAAATTGCACTGAGAGTATATCAACAATTCAAAAACTAAATTGCTTTAAATTAAGAACTAAATCAAATCATCACATAAAAAATACTTTAAAAATACTTTGTGGAGTCCTGTAGCTCAGTGGTTAGAGCACTCGCTTTGCAAGCAAGAGACCTGAGTTCAATTCCAGACAGGGCGAAACCTTGGGCAAGTTTCCTTACTCCACACAGAGCCTAATAATAATCCCTCCAAAACCAAAAACAATAATAAATTGGTCATTTTCAATCTATGACTGTTTGTGGGACATCGCTGTGCGCAATTGGCTGCCGCGTTCGCCCACAAATATACAGTCAATTCACTTTACAGTGTGTTCTGTGAAGCGCTTTGGGACGTCCTCCCGACATGAAAAGAGCTATATCAAATGCAAGGATTATTATTATTATTATTAATATTTGGGGCAAGACTTGAACTTGGTAGCTAGGACATTTGAATCGACAGGCTCAGGTTCTAAAGCAAGCTGTAAATGGGATTTGAGGACTAACAGGATGTGGGCAGGATTGGTACAAATGAGGATTGAGCTCAAGGTTTAAAAATAAATTCAAAAGGGACTAGGAGGCTCAAATGGAGTGTAAATGCTTATCCATCTTTGGATGTTACTGGAGTAAATTAGTTGTTGTGTTGACCTCATTTCTAAATAGCGCTGCACATTTGATATAGCGCCTTATCACATTGTTGAGATGTCTCAAAGCGCTTCACAGAATATATTGTAAAGTGGATTGACTGTATTTGGTGGGCGAAACGTGGCAGCCAACTGTGCACAGCAGTGTCCCACAATCAGTCGTGGATTGAGTGATCAATTTTTTTTTCTTTGGAGGGATTATTACCCTCAGAAAGTGATCCACCAATTAATTGGATTCCTACTTATCTACTTACCATGAGGTAAACAGAGGAGTGAGGATTAAGGAAACTTGCCCAAGGTTTTGCTCTGCCCAAGAATCGAACCCGGGTCTTCTCGCTTGCGAGGCAAACATGCTAACCACTACACCACAAATATGTATGGGTCTCCACAAATATAGAACCACTATGTGTGTTTGAGGAGAGAAAGAGAGAGCGAGAAGGGCTTGCGTTAAAGAGAGAGAATGGCTGGATAAACCTATGAAAGAGAGAGAGAGATAACTGAGACTTTGTATTCTATAATGACAGTATAACTACTGGTAGATGATTTTTGTTAATACCATTACTGTGTATTATATTGTGTAGTGCACAATGACCTCAAATCCTCAAATTTTTCAAAGCCACAATGGAGGAATTCCACATCAGAGGATATACTGGCCCCTCTTCTGAGACCTACAAAATACAGTCACTACTTTCACATTAAATCCTGCTGAAGTGCTTTGAGATGTCCTCCCAATAGGAAAGATACTATATCAAATGCAAAAATTATTATAAATGTGTTTAACTTGAATATTGAAATTAATTTAATATCACAATATTAGCAAGAGCATGTTAGCTAATGCATCACAATCTTTGTCTTGGGTAGGGACACTAGACTGAATTATTTTCTCTCCTATTGATCACTTTGCTGATTGATTTTTTCCAGAAGAGCTTTCAATCCAGAGAGCAGCTACTATGAAAGATGTATATACACATTGCACACACTTCATTCTGATTAGATGAAGAGATTGATATAAATGTTTTTTGAGTCCACACACTGTGACTGAATAGTAAGGACTCACTTGACAATCGAATGAGTACAATTCCCACTTGATTGGAGAGTATAGGGTTTCAGTGACACTCCACAGAATACCAGTTTAACTCAAACAGCATCTTGTTAAATCACAAGATCACAAGACTGATTTAGATACAGAAGGTCCTTCAACCCATTGGATCTCATCCTTCCAGAACACTCACCCTGTCATCCTTCTATCACAGCATCAAGCCGCTATGTAAATGAGTCCAATAACTTTGCCTCAAACATCTTTTCTGGCAACCTGTTCCTGTTGTTGATTACTCTCTGAATAAAGAAAACACTTTCTAGCAGCTGTCCTGAGATTGTCCTTTACAATTCTAAGACTATATCCTCTTGTTTACTGTATTGTTGCATCTAAAGTATTAATCTGTTTCCTTTTTTAAATCCGGTTTAACATTTTCTACACCTCAAATGGTCTTTTCTGGGTCAGGAATGAGAATCAAAGACACTGGGACTCAAGAATAGTACACAAGGATGTTAAAGATCTTGGAATCGTCTAAGACCCATCCATTGTGTCATTGTGTCACACTGGCGGACAGTCTTTTAAGAATAGATTGAACATTGTAATGCTTCATAACAGATTCTATAACAAAAGCCATAACAAATGGAATCTGTGATGAAACATTGCAACTTTCACCACATGACCCCTTGAAATTATCATTGAAAGGTTTGCTGAGATTGATAGCATGTTTTTAATTTACCTCTTTCTGCTGGAATTACTATTAGTCAAATGAGCAGCCCATGTCCATAACATGACAGTGAAATTCTGATGGGGAATGTTTTTCAGTGAAATAATCCTGTTTTCCTTGGGAATATGGTCTCCTATTATAGCAATGCTGGGTTTCCCTTAATATTTCAGCACTGTTGTGTGTCGGTGCTCTTTCTGTGTATGGAAAAGGAGCTAATTGCTCAAACCAAAGGTACAGCATTCAGAGAATACAACAACAACTTGCACTTATATAGTGTCCTTCACGCGGGGCAGCATCTCAAAGCTCTTAACAGTGTTGGAGCCTGACTCCGAGCTGAAGGAGGAGGTGCTGTAAGCACAGTCAAAGTGGAAGGTCTTCAGTCTTGATTTAAAAGAGGGGAAGGAGTGGGCAAAATGGGGCAAGATTGGAGGAGAGAGTTCCAAAGAATAACCTCTTAAATGAATGAAAACCATTTCAGAAGGAAGGATAAAAACTGCAAGTATTAAAGGATTCCTTGTCAAATTAATTACTTTAAGCTGTGTTCCTGGAAGACAGTTCGTCTCCATCCGTACCTCACAACCAAAGCAGCCAAAACCCTTGCCCACGCCTTTATCACTTCCCGGCTGGTCTATTTCAATACCTTTCCCTTCATGTCCTTGCACCTCTCTACCTATCTTATAAATTTAAGATTAAATTTAAGATTGTTTTCTTAAATTTTGTCACTAACGGTCTTAAGCCGAGAAACATTTAGTTCCCTGGATGATAAAGAGAGACTCAAGAGAAAGAGAGTCAGAAAGTAAGAGAAAGCCTGACATTGTATGGTGCTATAGTAACAATAATGTAACATTCCTAATAGAGCAATATTTCAGTTAGCACTATAGACAATTTATATTTTGCTTGATGTCCAATTATCAGCATTATTTACTTATTCACAATGGAACAAGCCATAATTAGTGGGAATAATTGAATAGTTATATGTAATTGGCTTAATAAATTAATATAAATGATTAGTTAACAGGTAATGATATTTTCATAATACAAGCAATGAAAGAAACAATGTCCGCTATGTATTGACAACCTCAAATATCCATTCAGGTTTGTTCTATTAGTCTGCTATTGTTTATGCATGCTGCGAAAAGTGAAGAGGATGGGATTAAGAACATAATCGAAAAACAGCAAACACCTTTTTAATTAAAAATCAAAGTTAACAAAAAAATTATGCATAGCACTAGCATGCAATAGAATTCAAAGAGTATTTCCTAAGCCTTTGAGGATTTTTAATATCATATTTCATAAAGACACAGAGATGACAGTGACAAGGACTGGTGCATAATGAAATTGATAAGAGTGGCAACTGATAACAGCAAACAAAACAAATTGCATTTATATAGCACCTTTCACTTCGGGAGGACGTCCCAAATCACTGGACAGTGAAGGGTTTGCAACCCAAACTGGGGTTTGGAATCAAGAGGGGTGGAGGGAAAGGGAAAAATAACACAGAAATAACAGATTATTTGTACTGTGGTGGAAAAGCACAATTCATAGTTGTCCTATGGCCAACCATCATGAACACGATTCAAAGTGCTAGTTAATCCTTGTGTTTGAACTTCCCCACATGAAAGGCAGAGGTGCAGGAGATGACACTATCTGGGAAAGCTTTGCTACTTCCAGGTCAGAAATCAAACAGACCAAATGCAGAGTAAAATTCCTACTCCAGATGCCTTCAGCCATTTCCATCAACCAATTCTCCACACTTTGCAGGTGGAAATAATACCAGTGGGCATTTTAAAGCTCATTAGGGCCCAATTTGGTTATAATTCAGCAGGTACCCAATAGAGTAACTAACACAAGTGTAAAAATACACATGGGGCTATTTTTTCCATCTCTTTCTATAAATTAATCTGCATCCCTATGATTTACTGAACTTGTGGTAATCTCAGCATCAAGTTCAATCCCCAGCTTTCCTTCCTACCCCACATCCTTGACAAGAGCTACTTTCCTCTGTCACATTGCTTGTCTCTGACTGCACCTCCCACCCAACGCAGCCAAAACCCTCAACCGCACTTAAGTCACCTCCTGCCTCTACTTTTCCAGTGCAGTCCTTCCTGGTCTCCCCAGCTCCACAATCCACAAAATCCAACAAATTCAAAACTCACCTGCTCTAAGCTCTGTACCTAAACTCCTTGGAGTCCTGTAGCTCAGTGCTTAGAGCATTTGCCTCACAAGCGAGAGACCTTGCTTCTATTCCTGGCAGGGCAAAATATTGGGCAAGTTTCCTTACTCCACACACCTCTATTTACCTAGCAGTAAGTAGCAACCCGGTTGTTAATTGTTTATCGGATCGCTTTTCCAGAGATAATAATCCCTAAAAAAAAATTTGGTCACTTAATTGACGACTGTTTGTGAGACACTGCTGTGCGCAATTGGCTGCCACATTTCGCCCACAAATATAGAGTCAATTCACTTTACAGTATATTCTGTGAAGCACTTGGAGATGTCTAGAGGACATAAAAATGCTATATGAAATGCAAGGATTATTATTAGTAGTATTATTATAGAACAAACAAGCTCTGTCCAAAACAATCGTACATTCCAAAAAATTGCATGTAAATTGACTCCAGCACACTCAAATTTGCAAACAGCAGATAATTAGTTCCATCAGTTTCAAATTCACTTAAATATTGAACAGGAACAAAATAGCAATGGAAAAATAAATTGTCAAAAAGCAGTGTGATAAAGGCCGATACAGATTATTGTATTGTATTAAAAGTGCATACGTAATTGTGTGACAAGTTATTGTCTTTGTAGATGACCATTTTATTTTGTACTAATTTTATACAGAATACAGAGTGATGATTCCTCAAGAAAAAACAATAATAAAATTGGTCTCTTCAATCCACAATTGTTTGTGGGACACTTGACTATACAAACTCCCTGCTTGTCGGCCTCCCCAACTCCCCCCTCCATAGGCCATAGATCATCCAGAACTCTGCAGCCCGTGTCCTCTTTCGCACCAGGCTCCGAGACCCTTTCACCCCACCCTCGCCTGACTCCACTGGCTTCCCATCACACAGAGGATACAATTCAAGATCCTGGTCCTCACTTTCAAAGCCCTCCATGGCCTTACTCCCCCCGAACTCTGCAACCTCCTAACCCTCTACCAACCTACCTGCTCCCTCCGCTCAGTAGGTTCCGGCCTGCTTCACATGCCCCACCCCACCATTGGTGGGTGGGCCTTCAGCCACTCCTAAAGCAACTCTGAAACTCCATCCCACAGTCCCTCTGCCTCGCCCCCTCCCTTGCCTCCTTCATGACCCGTCTCAAGACCCTCTTCTTCGACCGTGCCTTTGGTCACCCTCCTTCCCCCACTGCCCCCCACTCTTCCTGATTCCGACCCCCAGCTCGGGTCCGAAACACTGATTGTCCAACACCTTGGAACATCCTCCCGATGTGAACGGCACTATACAAATGTAAGTTAGTTGTTACTGTGTAGGATATGGAGCAGAAAATCTGATTTACATTTGCTTTTCGACATTGAATCAGGAATCATAAAAACATCCAATTTCAGTACTCTGCGTTATTGAAAAGCAGAGTATTGAATATTCCTGGGTGGTTCAATAGCCGGCTCAAGAACCATGATTGGACTGTGGAGGGAGGGAATCCAATGTGATCCACAGTTACAACCTCTCTACAATGACCTTTGAGAATCACACTACCCATCAAATCCTATCCTTCCTGTGGTGTCTGGAGTGCAGCTCTGAAGAAGTTCAAACCAGGACAACTCATATTTATGTTGGCATAAATTCACCATGGACAATTGGCTGCCAAAGGTACAGTGTAAACATAGTATGACAGGAGTTATTTTGAACCAATGTTTCAAGGAACCTAGCTGTAAAGGTAGTGGTTCCGTGGGGAATGCCCCAGACAGTACCATTGAGTGATCCATTGTGTGCCATGTGCTGACAGATTGCAACCATTTTAATGCAGGCTTCAGCAAGTTTTTTTGGTTTAAGAAGAAAACACGTCTTTTGGTTACAGGATAACTTGATGGCAGCTTTTGAGAATGTGTTGCAAGAATTTGCATATTCAGTGTCAGCAGAACAGGACTATTTGAGTGCTTTATCCAATTAGTGTTCAAAACAGAGCCTGCGGGACACAGTAATTTAATCACTGGCCTTTGACCAGGGTCTGTGTACAGCTCAGACTAATGGAATGAAAGCATCGTCTTAACTGTGTCAATTTGTCTCAGTTGGTAGCACTCGTGCCTCTGGTTAAGGAAGTTGTGAGTTCATGTCAACATTGGACTAGGCTCGTAGATTCACCAAGCCAGCACCAGGGAGTCTCTGGACAATCGGTGGTACCTCTTTCAGAGGAGATGTTAAACTGATCTCCTGTCTGTCTATTTTCAGGAGGATGTTAAAGGTTCCATGACACCATTTAAAAAGAGAAGGTATTTTCTCCCAGTGCTCTGACCAACAATCTTATGGACGCTGGGGTAGAATAGGGAAGTAGGTTATGTCTGGTGCTGAAATCTAAGGAGATGCTCCTGACAACCCAGCCATCCAAAGCAGTAATCCTGCCTTCACTTGGCTGCCTGCAGTAATACAATTAAGATATGAAGTTGTAGACACATCCTGGAAATGAAAACCTGAAGTAGGCCAATCCTAGCTGGAACAGTACTGTGCTTTGCATTACCCATTATTTCAGAGATCAGCATAACTGTGGCTGGCCACTTGTGTTGCTCTCACATGACACTGCACCACCTGACTGACCATAACATTTATGTTCGGGACACATCTTTTTTGATCCTAATTCATTCAGACTTCCCCTCCCCCCAAACTGCTGAATGCTGAGGGTAGAGCAGTTTTCATTCAGTTGGATGGCTTCATACAGTAGACCTGTTTCTCTATATTATGTTTACTTGCTTAGCAGTAGCAGCACCAACCTTCTGATCTCTCATAGCAACAGTGGGAGCTGCCAGCATTGATCAGAAAGGCCCCTGACTGATATACCTGGTAAATGATAGATAACGTTATGAAGGAAAGACAGCAGGGCCATTATTCTGTTATTTGAAGACAGTTTAAAGACAGGAAAACTGTGAAATACAAATAACATGATGCTCATTGTGGAAGACAGAAAGGAATTCTTTATTTTAAAATGATTTTTATTGCACCCTCACTATACAATGTCAAAAAAGAATGCATTAAACATATACAACAAATGCATACCGGGGCAACTGACAATATATATTTTAAAGCATAAATGTATGAAAGTACAGAGTTATTTTGATGTGTATACTTCATGGCAATTTATAAAACTACGAGCTAGACTTGATAATAATAATGAAAAAGCTTGCATTTGATATAGCAACTTTCAGGTCGGAAAGTGCTTAATAATATTGTGCTGTAATGTGTAGTGACTGTGTATTTCATAAGGAGATGGAAAAATGCTACAAAAATAACTGCATTTCAATAAACTTACATTTTCTGAATTTTCAGAGGCAAGTTTTTCCAAAATATCTGTTGTGTGTTTAGTCAAATGAAAACATATTGCACATCTGCAAACTGAGGAAATAACTTATCACGATAAGAAAAATAATTCTTATAATGCACACGAGTAAGTAAGTTGTCAGACAAACACCACAACACTCCATTGTTCAAAATAATAATAATTTTTGCATTCAATATAGCACCGTATAATGTCAAAACATTGCAACGACGAATTATCCAGAAGTTAGACATATGTATAAATACATAAATAAATGTGGACGGAACATTTACAGCATGATGACTTAAGTGGTAGTGATAAGTTAAGACAGGGTCAAATTATGAGAAATTTACTATATATATACATCTATACACATGGTAGATAGATTCAGGAGGGAAAAGCGGATAGAAAGGTATGGGAGGGAGTAAGGAGTGGATGGAGTCTTGTGTGAAATATAAACACTGTCATAGACTGGTTGGGCTGAATGGTCTGTTTCTGTGCTGTATAGTGTGGCATGAGGAGGGAGTATTCACCATCTTTGCTCCCATCAGCCATGTTGCTTTGGAAGAACAACAAATATTTCAATTTGTGTATATTTTGAAGTCAACTTTCTCTGGTTCATTTTGGTTGAAATCTGTTCCAAAGCATAGCAATGGAGTGGGATCACTTAAATGAATGTTTAGAAAATCAGTTATACTTTTGCAAAAGTGCCTTTCTTGATAAATGTAAGAATATACATCTTTCTTGACAAATGTAACAATATACAGCCATTGAGTTTTTAGTAAAATGACAATTCCTTTTCGGCAAGATGTATTCCCTCTTTAATGTAACAGGTCAATCACCCTCACAATCGATCCACCTTCTGGTAGGTTTTAAGTTAGATTAATGGAGCTGCTGTGCTCAGTTGGTCCTATCTACAGGAAGGCTATCGTTGACTATAATAAAGCAACGGAATTTTGCCAAGAGTCACTTCCTTCTCTTCCAAGAACAGCAGGCCAGATCAGTACACAATCCATTACAGAGATGACCTTTGTGTTCAAGGAGCAAGCCAATATCAGAGCTCAAAGTCTTGCACATTCTGGTTCAGCTGTTCAGCAGTATTTGAATAATCTCTTGTTAACAGCAATAAATCCTACAATTTATACACTGAAAAATAGAAGGTCAGATTCACACATGGTTTATAATAATTTTAATTACGACCTATAGTCGTGAATATTTTACAACTTCTAGGCCGAATATAATATTTACAAAATATCTGAGGGCTATTTTCATATAGCAACATAATTGTTCTTTAGTATGGAACATTATTACAATTTTTTGCCTTGTATGAAAGACCCATAGAACTGTAATACTGTCGTGAAAATGTGTAACTTTAATAAGAATTTAAAAGAAAGAATAAGGAAACGTTTTCCTTCCATAGACTAAGAAATTTTTCTACACATCTAGCCATGGCCTCTACCTATCTATACAATCTACATGAATAGTTTCACAACATTGTCCAAAGGTGATAAAGAAAACCCTCCTGAAAACGCATCCATTCTCACATAATCACAATGCGACTCTGATCTGCTTCCCTCCACAGTCAAAGTTGTTCACCACCTCTTGGCCTCTGACCTCAGCAGCCCAGAAACCATTGCATCCTATGGATAATCATTAATCTACGTATTCCATCAGCTATTCAGCAGAGACTAGAGAATGAATCTCATCTTTCTGGCATGTATAGCTCAATGCCATCTGCTACTTATATTTCTCACCTAAATTGTACATGTATCATCTAAATAATCTGCAATTCATACAGGCTAATTAGAAATACAGTACTCCATCTATTATAATTATTCCTTTTCAAAATTTGAAGTCTTGAATTTGTTGAGGAATGCAGAAATGTTACGCCTGCCAATATTGTTAGCACTCCAAAATAAGCTCTGACTCAACCAGAACAAGCTTGCTATTTTATGTGATGGAATTGGGGTATGAAATATTCAGGGTTAGAAAACAACCAAATTAAATTCTTCTGGCTCAACAACTTTGGGAATTATTCCTTGTGAAAATTTTATGTTGTGCAGCACAAATTAAGTACTTTAACTGAGACACATTGGTTTATTTTACTGCCACTATAAGAGTAATCAACAGGACGATTATCTTGGCATGAAGATCACAACCATATGAATCACATTTCACATTAACTGGTCAAGTGGGGCCTTCTACTCCTGCTTTGTCAACCTATTTGTGATTGGAACAAGGCAAGTGAAATATAAACCATACCAATTACTCATTCCAAATACTTCATTGTCAGAACATTAAAAGCTCAAACCTTTACAAAGTCAGGTTAAAATATCACAGATTAAAAAAAAACTTCCAGGATATTGTATTTTATTGAACTTGTTGAGAGATGTTTCATCCACCAATATCGTTAGGACTCCAAAATAAGCTTTGAGTCAACCAGGACGAGCTTGCTATTTTATGTGATGGGATTGCGGTATGAAATATTCTGGGTTAGAAAAGAACACATTAAATTCTTAAATGATAATGAACTCAACTTGTTTTATCGTTTTCCCTTCTTTTCTGCCTCCAGCTCAGGTATAGCAAAAGACATGCTCTCTCAGAGTATTAAAGGGACTCTGATTGAGTTCAACCATACATTCCCTGGATCAATGTTGCATATACGTTCAATCCAACGCTTCCTCCATCAAGACTTGATATGAGAAATATACACAACATAAACTGACTTCTGTAATTCAAATGCAGATTCCCTATAGTTGTTCAAAGAACTTTTTTTTATTAGGTTGATAGCATAGCATAATAATAATCCTTGCATTTGATATAGTGCCTTATCACATCTTCGAGACGTTTCAAAATGTTTCATAGAATATACTGTAAAGTGAATTGACTGTAAATTTTGTGGGCGAAATGTGGCAACCAATTGCACACAACAGTGTCCCACAAATAGTTGTGGATTGAGTGATCAATTTATGAATAAATAAATAAATTCCAGGCATATTTATTCCTGGAATTTAAAGATCAGATCATGAATTATGTTCTAAGAAAAGCCACAATAATATGTGTTGAATTGCAGAAGAAAATCTCTTTGTTTACTCTTTTCATTCAATACATCAGCTCCATTAATATACTGTGAAGCCATGTTCATGAGAATCAATGGTGCCAGAAAAATTACACATATTTTACAAGTGTATATTCTTGTAAAAGTCTTTTGCTTCTAAACAAAGTAAAGCTATTTTGAGCATATATTAATCTTCAATTAATAAAAGGAACAGATTAAGGAATATTACAAATGTCCCCTTTTATTTCTATATAATGTGTTACATAAACATCACATGTAAATACTTACAAAAACTACCCAAGCATTCCCTAGAGTCTAGAGGTTAGGGGATTAAACCATGTTTGGTGAAATTAGAAGTTGGGCAGATTCAGAGGTCACAGAATATTACGATTCTTTGCCTGATATCTTATTAAGTTCTAGGGATTTTGTATGCAAACAAAATCTACTATCCTGACCAAAAAACCTACAATAATAATAATAATCCTTGCATTTGATATAGCGCTTTTCACGTCGGGAGGATGTCCCAAAGCGCTTCACAGAACACACTGTAAAGTGAATTGACTGTATATTTGTGGGCGAACGTGGCAGCCAATTACGTACAGCAATGTCCCACAAACAGTAGTAGATTGAAAATGACCAATTTATTATTGTTTTTGGTTTTGGAGGGACTATTATTAGGCGTGTGGAGTAAGGAAACTTGCCCAAGGTTTCGCCCTGACCTGCCTGGAATTGAACTCAGGTCTCTCGCTTGCAAAGCGAGTGCTCTAACCACTGAGCTACAGGACTCCACGATGTGTATATCCCCAGAGGATTGATTTCAAGATCCTCATCCTTGCCTACAAGGCCATTCACGGCCTTGCTCCCTCCTACCTCTCCAACCTACTATCCCCCTACCTACCTGCCCGTACCCTCCGTTCCTCTGGCTCCGGTCTGCTCCACGTCCCCCGCCCCAACCGCCCTACCATCGGTGGTCGGGCCTTCAGCCTCTCAGCCCCGAGGCTCTGGAACTCCATCCCCCAGTGCCTTCGCCTTGCTTCCTCCCTTTCCTCCTTCAAGGCCGGTCTCAAAACCTTTCTCTTTGACCGTGCCTTCAGCTCCCCTCTCGACTCTCTTCCCCCTCCTCGCTCCCTCCCTTCCCTCCCCTCACCTTGACCATTTCCCCCCTCCTCGCTCCCTCCCTTCCCTCCCCTCACCCTGACCATTTCCCCCCTGCTCGGGTCATGACCCAACTGTGCAGCGCCTTGGGACGTCCTCCTGACGTGAAAGGCGCTTTATAAATGGAATCTTGTTGTTGTTGTTGTTGTTCTATATGTATGTTCTATATATTCACGCGTATAGGAAGTAAGAAATAGCAGATATGTGTACTGCATAGGTGGGATAGAACTTGCCAATGAAGAAGCTGAAAAAGGCCTAGGGCTGTTAGTTGATTTGTTGCTCATCATGTCAATACAGTGCAGCAATCTACAAGGCAAACAGATGATTTGCTATATTGTCAAGATCCCCAGAAGACCTTCAAACCACACAGTACTTTGATCAGGTTGGACCTGGAGTACTGCATACAGGTTAGTCATGACCTGAGGTGTTATATTTTTTTATCCAGAGCATAACAGCTGGACCAGGTTCCTAGGAAGGGTGGTAGTTGATATTATTGGACATAGGGTCACTATTTTTAGAAGGCAAAATTACAAACACCTCTGAAAACCTAACCAAGTTTCTGTCCTTAATTATTCATGTTTATAATATTATCATTATTATTATGTGCTGAAATTCAGTGACTGATGTTTCAGAGGTGAAGTGCTTCCTAAAGGCAAAGAAATAAAATCAGAGAATGAATCCCTGCCGACTGACGAACTTGGTACAGCTGCAGATGTCTAGTCACCATTGTTACTACAGAAACCTAAGGATAATCTGGCTGAATGCCCCTCAGTCACCAAATAATAAGGAGATCTTAAAAAAAGGAGAAAATATATCAGAAAACAGGATATTTTTCGTTAAAAAAACTAACTAGTGCAGAATTGAAAATATTTGGGAAAATAAATTGTTGAATAAATATCAAATTTCTTATTGCACTTAATCAGGTCATCCATTTTATAGACTCAAAATAAATGTACTGCTGAAAAGAACAACAACAATTTGCATTTATATAGTGCCTTCATGTAGAAAAACATCTCAGAGAAGATAGATTGAGGACGATTGAGGGTGATTTTTTTCCTCTGGTAGAGGGATCCAAAACACAAAATCTTAAAATTAGCTCTAAATGTGTTAGAAGTGAGTTCAGAAAACATTGTGTACCATAAAAGGTTTGTGAAAACTTGAAATGCATAGCTCCAGAAAGCTGTAGGTGCAGAATCTATTGGAATATTTTAAGGGTCGATAGGATGCTTGCGTAATAAGAATATCAATGGATAAGGAGTCAATGCAAGGAAATTGGATTAAAGAACTGCAAGATGAAATAACGTGCTAGAAGAGATTTGAGAAGTTGAATGGCTCTCTTCTAAGGCAGGACAAACCTTAGCAGAAAATAGTTAGAAAACATAAACTGAACTCCTGTGTTTCACCATATGAATCCATTTGATTATCGTACATAATCTGCCAGGGACATAGTCAATGAGCTGTGGCTTGAAGCAAGCTTTTCATTGTGATAGAGGGTCACAAAATGTGCACTGTTAGGGAACATCAGACAATGTCCCTATTAGAGTTCCCATGGTACGAGAGGACACACAGTGTAAGAGAGGACATGCAGTGTAAGAGAGGACACACGGTATAAGAGAGGACACAGGGTGTAAGAGGGGACACACAGTATAAGAGAGGACACACAGTGTAAGAGAGGCCACACAGTGGGCACTGTTGGAGTGGGCCAAAGAGTGGGCATTGTTAGAAAGGGTCACACAGTTTGCGCTGTTAGAAGGCTATCGTAAAAATAGAGAATGCCAGTTGTAGAAATATTACAAAACAGTTAAAGAAGGATTTAATGATTTTTTTGTGCTCAATGTGGTCCATATTTCAATATTTCATAAACTGGGGTTATTCATAAGGTTAATGACAGTGTCTGGATTAAGGTTGGTTTGAAAATGTAATTAAAATCAATTACAGGTAGCTGCTTTAGCAAAGTAAATGATATAATATGAAAGGGCTGCAGGATAACATAAAACAGGATATGTTACAGTGTGCTGTATATCAATGAAGTCCAATGGCTCTGAATTCTTTTACAGATTAAGACTGAAATTGCATGATAATATACTGTGCAGTTGATGTTGAGGGGTGATCTGATTGAGGTGTTTAAAATTATAAAGGGATTTGATAGGGTAACTACAGAGAAACTATTTCCTCTGGTGTGGAATCCAGAACAAGTGGGCATAATTTTAAAATTAAAGCTAGGCCAAATAGGAGTGAAATTTTGAAGCATTTTTTACCCAAAGGGTAGTGGAAATCTGGAACTCACCCCCAAAAGACTGTGGACGTTGGATCCATTCAAATTTTCAAGACTGAGGTGGATAGATTGTTGTCAGGTCAGGGTGTCAAGGCATATGGGGCAAAGACAGGTATTTGGAGTTGAGGTACAAATCAGCCATGCTCTAATAGAATGGTGATACAGGCTTGAGGGGCTGAATGATTCCTCTGTCAAATGATTGATCTGAGTTCAATAAGTGACACGAGTTAGGCCTGACCTTGTCATCCAGCATCGCCTCTCCAGCAGGGTTCACTCATTAATGTTATAATAATAATAATCCTTACATTTGATATAGAGCTTTTCACGTCTTCTAGACGTCTCAAAGCGCTTCACAGTAAAGTGAATTGACTGTATATTTGTGGGCGAACGCGGCAGCCAATTGCACACAGCATTGTCCCACAAACAGTCATGGATTGAAAATGACCAATTTATTATTGTTTTGTTTTTTTGGAGGGATTATTATTAGGCGTGTGGAGTAAGGAAACTTGCCCAAGCTTTCGCCCTGCCTGGAATTGAACTCAGGTATCTCACTTGCAAAGCGAGTGCTCTAACCACTGAGCTACAAGGACTCACAGGTAGAACATGTTATCTCCTCTCCGGCTTTGGAACCCTGAGGCTAACTCAATAAAGACCAACAGCTTGAAATTTCACCTGTCTTAGCCTGTCACATATAAATGTTGTAAGACCATTAAGATTTTGTGGAACTGTGGAGCATTCTTCAATTCATTTTTCATTTGAAATGTTCCAGAAACCAGCTTTCAGATTGGAAATGAGTTTAAGAATTCTCCACAATTTTAAATGTTAAGATTAAACGATTTTACAAGCTGAGTTTAGGCCTCAGGATTCAATCTGTCAAAAGGTCTTCAAAATTCTGAAAGCTTTTGCCACCGCAAATACCGAAAGTATATTCCCACTACTTCGTAAATTGGTAACAAGGGGACAAAGACTCACGATTGTTACTAGAAGCGTTAAGGGAAAGGTCAGAAGAAACTTGTTAAACTTGACAGTTGTTAGAACAAGGAATACTTTGTCAAAAAGTGGCTGTTGACGCTGATAGCACAGATAGTGGTGATGTGTTTTGACTGGCTGAATGGGTTGTGGTACCAAGGCAATTAATGATAATAATAATTCTCGAATTTAAATGTGCCTTTCAGAGCAGAAGGATGTTTCAAAAGAACTTTAGAAGATTTTACTGTAAAGCAAGACTGGCCAACCTGTAGCTATCATAGAAAACTCCCCCCCTGAACATTCACACAAGTCTAAGAAAATTTGTGTTCAATCGGTAGTGTGTTTTCAGTTTTTTTCTTGATTAAATATTTCTTGATTTATGGCATAAACCAAGAAATATTCAATCAAGAAAACATACTATAAAGTCTAGTGACTGTATTTTGTGGGTGAACTACACAGAGTGATACCACTCTCTGCTGGGCAAATCATTTCTTCCAATGCTGCTTGTCTCCTTGTGTCACCAACAAGTTATTGTTTGGCCACTTGGCTGCAGAACATCAGAATATGACTTGTGCATTCATTCCTGTGAAATGACCAGGTCACGCTGCACTGGGAGCTTCCCTCATTAGCTAACAAAAGGTCTTTGAACTGTGCTTCAGTCAATCAGAGACTGATATTGAAGAATAAAGAAAGATATTGCATTTTAATGATGTCTTATCATGCCGAAAAACATTTTAGATGAATTACTGTTTTCGCAAGCACACACACCATTTTGCACATGGCTAGATCCAATAACCAGCCATGCGGCGAATTACCTTTTTTTTCTAAAATTTGAAGGATTATTGTTCAGTGCCTGGGAGAGAGAAACTCGCTTCTTTTTAAATAGTATCAAAGCATTTTTAACACTCACCTGGAAACAGGGGGAAATGAACGAAGGGCAGCACTTCTGATTTATTGCAATATGTAATGACTGTCTACTCTGTTGGCTAAACATGGCAGCCAATTTGGACATAGTAATATCACTTAAACAGACATGAAGTAAATGATCGACTTTATCTTGGCGATTGTTGGTCATTGTACTAGGAGAAACTCCCTTCCAATATTGCTGTTCGTAAACACCATCTGCTCTAAATTCTAAGTGTCCATTTTGAAAACAAATGGACTCAGCAGGCATGCTATTAAAGAAAAAGAAAAAGCCTGGGGATATTTTAACAGAAATGTTTAACAATAAGTACCTCATTCCATCTCATCCCTTGGAAGTACAACAGCTGTCTATAGAGGTTCATGCAGACTGAAAGGAAGGATGCACATTTGGCTGTACAGTGACATCTGCCACAGTGAATGGAGCCATTGGAATAAAATGAGAAAAATACACACATGAATCGGAGTCCAAAAAGACTGTTGGAGAAATATGTTGCTTAGCGACGTCTAATTATCTGCTGAAATATTACGTGGAGAAAACATAAATAATAATGCTGTTGTGACTGCCTCACGTACATAGAATTTGTGAGCGTTGTTAAGGCTGGTATCCTGGCAGATCAGCAAAATAATTGGATATTAAGAGAGGAAACCTGACAGTTAATCAATGTTTGTAAAGGTATAGTCCAAATTTTTTTTCTCGGATACATCGTTCACAAGTAAAGGTCAACAAAGACTCAGGTCAATAGCCCCTTAAGAGGAAATAAGAGATTAAAATGAATTGAAGGCATCTGAATCCTGTACAGAGCACATTACCAGCCAATGCCATGGAGCAGTGTTCAGCAACAGATAACCTTTCTTTGTAAAATTTGAAGGATTATTGCTCACGGCCTGGGAGACAGAAACTCGTTTCTTTTTAAATAGTGTCAAAGCATTTTTAATGCTCATCTGGAAACAGGCAGAAATGACTGAAGGGCAGCACTTCTGCATAAGCAGAGAGACAAAAACAGAGGATCTTTAAAAGATCTTTATACCTGCTATTGACCGAGCGAGGGCTCAAACCTACACTTCACAGGTGTCAAATGACCAACAAGTGACTGTCCTCCAGGTGGAAGTGGAGTGACCAGGATCTCCTTCCGGCTGAGCTGGCTCCAAGGTGAAGGACTTGCCAGCAGAATGTTGGAATCTACTTGACACTTTGTGAGGGTCTCAGTAAAAACTAAGTGATAACAACACATTTTAATTACCATTAATGTCTTTTTGATTTGTTCTGACGTTTCTGATATCTTTTGGAGTGTTTTATGCCTTTTCGCACTTCTGGACAATATGTCAATGTTTTCAGGAATAGAAATGCAAAGTGACGTGATCAGAATACGTCACTCAATTTACACTGTAACTCACTGCTTCAAGAAGCTCTTGCCAGAGGCTGAGGAAAGCTCTACCTGACTGCAGTAGTTGCTGGAGATTATGGAAGGTATTCTTGGACCTAAAAGGATGTGCTGGTTTTCCATCTCATACTTGTGGTAAACATGAATGCATGTGTAAAGGGGCAACATTTGTGGAGTCTTGTAGCTCAGTGGTTAGGGAACTCACCTCGCAAGCGAGAAACCTGGGTTTGATTCCCAGCAGGGCGAAATCTTGGGCAAGTTTCTTTACTCCACTCTCGTGATAATAATCCCTCAAGAAAATAAATAAATAAAATAATAATTTGGTCACTCAATACATGATTGTTTGTGGGACACTGCTGTGCGTAATTGGCTGCCACATTTCGCCCAAAAGTATACAGTCAATTCACTTTACAGTATATTCTGTGAAGCACTTTGAGACGTCTCGAAGGCGTGAAAAATGGTATATCAAAATGCAAGAATTATTATTATTATTTTCTGTTGAGTTCTCCTGCAATATAGCTTGTGTAAAATTAAAATAGTTACATCCAGTGCATAGAAATGCAAAGCCATCAAAGAGAATGGCTCTGTTGAATTACCTCAACGTGATTTATCATGATTTATCAGTAGAGACAGCCACTGTAGCAGCATCACAGCCACAGCAGGAAGAGAGAAAGGCAGCAGGGAGAGGGCAAGACAGAGGGAGTGCGGGATGGAGTTCCAGAGGGTGGGGCAGAGTGGCAAAAGGCCTGTCTGCCAATGGTGGGGTGGGTAAGGCGGGGGACGTGAAGCAGGCCGTGCCTGGCCGCTGAGCGGAGGTTGGTAAGGGGTTAGAAGGTCGCAGAGGTAGGAAGCCTGGTAGGAAGTAGTAAAAAAAACCTGACTGCTGCTTTATGTGCATACATGCTTAAAATATTTAAAATTATATGACATTATTTAAACATTTGCTAAGTGTTCAGTGCAAAGTTAAACAGCATGTAAATAGCATTAATTAATCAAGAGTTTTTATTGAAGAAATTAATAATATTAATCATAATCCTTGCATTTGATATAGCGCCTTATCACGTCTTTGAGACATCTCAAAGCTGTTGACAGAATATACTGTAAAGCGAATTGAGTGCATATTTTGTGGGTGAAACGCGGCAGCCAATTGCACACAGTAGTGACCCATAAACAATCGTGGACTGAGTGATCAAATGTTTTTTTTTGAAGGAATTATTACCCCCAGGAAAAGTGGTCTGCCAATCGACTAACAACTGAGTTCCTGGCAAAGTCAAGTTGATTCATAATATACAAAATTAAACAAAACATTATCAAATACAAATATCAATATTGCTGTTGTGGATAAAATGAACATTTGTGCATAAGATGTTGGCACCGATCAAAGCTTCCTTGTGAGACATTTTCAGGATGTCTTCTGCCTCTTCTTCAGGTAGAAATGAAAGATCCCAAGATCCCATGATCTCGATTCTAAACGAAAAGGCAGCTTCGCCCAGTATCCTGCGACAAAATAGATATTCATTCATGACTTATTTGTGGGACCTTTCAGTGCATATCATCCAAGACAAATTTACATTTGTATAGCGCCTTTCATATCAGGAATGATGCATAACATTACTCCTACTTTTGTCTACAAAAGAATCACTACAACACTTGACTATAATTGCTGTAAAGCACTTTGAGACTATTTGACATGAAAATGCATAACAAATCTTTCCTTCCTTCCTTTAATTTTCTTTCCCTCTCCTTATAATAATAATTATCGTTGTATTTGATATAGTGCCTCATAATATCTTTGAGGCGTGTCAAAGCACTTCACAGAGAATACTGTAAAGTGTAGTGACTATATATTTTGTGGTCGAAACATCTCCTTCCATCTGATAATAAAACATCTCTTTATTAAAGAGAACTGCGTCCGTTATGTCTCTGGTACGATAGCGAGAGAGCTTTCGATGAAGACGACTGTTCGACCCATTCAATCTCATTCTTCTACAATACTCACCGTACTTTCCCATCATAGCTCAGGTTGAATGATAGTTTTTACAGTTTATAACTAGATGCAATAAGCAGGAGAGGAAAATGTATTTACATTAAAATACATTTGACAGCTTTTGACCCATCTATTTAATGGTCTTGTATATATTGTCCTTATGTTAGTCAACTACTGACAACAACAACAACAACAACAACAAATTACATGTATAGTGCCTTTCATTTTGGAACCATGTCCCAAAGGCGCTGGACAGTCAATGACTTGTACCTAAGCTTGGGGTTGGAATCAAGAGGGGAGAAGGAGAGGGGAGGTGGGACTGGGAAAGTGGCCAAAGGCACAGCTGAAGAGGAAGGTATTGAGACAGGCCTTGAAGGAGTCAAGTGAGGCGGTGAAGTGAAGGGAATCCGATCTGGAGTTCTGGAGAGTGGGGTTGGAAAAGCTATTCCTAACCACCAATGTTGGAGCAGGAGGGAAGGGGAACATGGAGCAGGCCAGTGCCTGCTGAGCGGAGGGAGTAGACAAGCTGGTATGGTGTTAATAGGCTGCAGAGATAGGGGGGAGCAAAACTGTGGAGGGATTTGAAAGTGAGGACAAGGATGTTAAACTCGATCCTCTGGGGGATGGGGAGCCAATGAAGCTGAGCGAAGATGGGAGTTTTGAAGATTTGGGAAGACTGGTGAGCAGGGAGCCTGGACATGATGTATGAGGGTCTCGGTGCCTGAGGGGAGAGGTAGTGGCAGAGGTGGGCAATGTTGCAGAGATGGGGGAAAGCAGTGTGGGTCATGGCATGGATGTGGGATTTAGAGGACAACAACAACAACAAGATTACATTTGTGTAGCGCCTTTCACGTCGGGAGGACAATTGAGGATCAATCAGGACTCCAAGGTTCCATATTGGCTCTGACATGGTTTGGGAATATAAATATTATAATCACCTCCAAGTCAATGAGGCAGAACATGTTCCTGGGGAATTTTCTTTCTTAATGCCCCTTATGAGAGGTTTCCATTTCTCATCACTGTTTCCTTAATAATATAATAATAATAGTTGCATTTGATATAGGCCTTTTTGTGTTGTTGAGATGTTTCAAAGTGCTTCACAGAATATATTGTAAAGTGGATTACTCTGTGTTTTGTGGGTGAAACTCAGCAGCCAATTGTGCATAGCAGTGTCCCAAGAACATATGTGGATTAAGTGACCACGTTTTTTTTAAGGGATTGTTACCCTCTGAAAGTAATCTGCCAATTGACTAACAATCAGGTTCCCACATACTGCTCCAAATCAGAGATGTATGGTGTAATGAAAGTTGTTTAAGATTTTGTCCCACCCGGGTCCTCTTGCTTGTGAGGCGAAAGTGCTAACCACTACACTACAGGACTCTCTTTCCAAATTGTTAATTGAGTTCTCAATCTAATGAGCTAATTTGCTATTAATTGCACAAGATATAACCTATTTCTTTAAAGTCTTGCACATTAAACTCAAATGACTTTAAAAAAAAGAGTAAATTGTATCTGTTGAATAGTCCTCATCATCCACCAGTTCAGTTACTTCCTCAAATAATTCATGAGACATGGCCTCCTGCTTTTGAATCCATTATAGCTGTATTCCTTATAGCTTCTGTATTCTTCATCGAGGTACTTCCCTAGACCAATGTGACTCAACCCCATCCCCAGAAGAGAACTTCCTCCTATATTAACCATTCTTGTGGTCTGCTTTTTTTTATATTAATTTGTGCTGGACAATTTATGCTCACATCCCCAGGAACACTTTGAGACAGCCTGAACTTATTTCACCTTGGACTTTTGTAGCTGTCACAGTGAGGGAAGTTTCATCTTGTTGTTCTGAGCTGGATTCAAATCTGGGTCCCGGAGGTAAAATGACCCATTGAATTATCCAGGCTTTCAAGACAACAAAACCTTTCAAACAAGAACTTTAATCTGCTGGTGACCTTATTCCTCATTCAGGAACTGGTAGACACCCTTAAGAAGAACAGAAACAAAAGCATCTGCATTAAAAATAGACGTAGTGGAACAATACTATCTGGGCAGAATCTGAATAGAGTTGATAGTAAATGAGTATCATGACAGTTAATTGTAACATATAGAGGGAAGATTTGAATGTTAAGCTTGTGGGAGAGCATTGATTCTTAGAGCAACAAGAGAAAATATAGGCTAGAGATCACAAGTCAACAGCAGCAAATCTTCAGTTATTATAAAATGTGAATCCGACAATCTGCAGTGATGGGATCAGCACAGGAGATTGTGAAATCCAAGTACAGGCTACATCCTAGAGAGTTGCTGAACTTAACTGAACTTGTGTTTTGTTGATGACAATACATGATCACTGTTTCTTGAAGGGATGGATGAATCCACTGGAAGCTTTTGTGAGAATTCACCTCGCCAGTACAGGATATCAAATTACATCCATACTAACACAATGTATGAATTAATATTGCTCAGGAATATCGTTTGTAGTCCTCTTAAATATAAATAACCAATGATGAATACTATATCACTGGCAAACAGTATATTTCTTTGCAGTTGCTAGACACATATGAAATCTTCTCAACATGTAGAGAAAAGTAATGAAAGCACAGAAAGAAAACCTTTAGCTCAAGATTCCTCCCATGTCTGTCTGAATGAAAGATTTAGGTTGACCTGAATATATAGTGAAACTAGGAATTGATCAAAGAATTCAGATCAACTAAAGATGGTCACATAGACTGCAGATAATTCAAATGGATTTCATAACTTAAGAAAAACAGAAACGATTCTCACAAAAAAGGTTGTTTTCTTCCAAATTGTTCTGTTAAATTGACAGCCAATATTTTGCAATGATAAATGAAAAAAAAGTTAAGAAAGGATCAAGAACTGTTTTGGTGAATTTTTACCTTTGTTCACAATAACCAATGCGAATTCCAATTCCATCCAGTCAAAATATGCTGAAATTATCTATATTACTTACAAATAAATCTTTCCCACATAAATATTTCAAGCATTAATAGCAGCATTTGGCCATCTCAATGCTGACTACAGAGTGGAAAAAGGCACTTGGAGAGAAATTAAATTGCTATAGAGATGGTCTGGCAGACTCTGTGTCTGGAATGAGGATCCAATAACATTACCTCTAATGTTAAAATCAATTTAACAGGTTGCTGTGCCACTGTAATCAACTTATTTTTTTTCACAGGGCTTCTTTGCATTCTCTTTCAGCTCTAAACCAATGGACCAACCAACCTGTCTCACTATTATGACAGCCAACAAAATAAAGGTCTCTTCTTTTGATTCCAAATATTGCTCCTCTTCTGACCGCTTGGATGATATAGTTCCAGGATCTTGACAAACCTATCAGATTTCTCTGGTAATGGCACAGGCAAGGATTACCCCAGCAGTAGCTTGTACTTCCCAGAAACTGTATGCTGAGTGTCCTGGCTTCCATTGGCATTGCTATACTTGAAAGCACATCCCTCAAAGTTGAATTTGATTTTATCAAGTTATAATGGGATAATTACCACGAGAGTGGTTTCCTACTCTCTGGATCTCCAACTCCGAGTCCCTGCAACTTATCCTTCTCTCATATCCTTCAAGACCTTTCTCTTTGACCACACCTTTGGTCATCTTCCCCCCCACCCACCTATACTTAGGTGCAAACCTTGGACTGTCCAGTGCCTTGGGACATCCTCCTGACGTGAAAGGAGCCATGCAAATGTCAATTTATCGTTGTTGCTATTGTCTGATTGTAGATTGTGCATTTATTGATTATTAATTCTATTAGAATCTTGTATTATCCACATCCCCAAGACATGTTATTGTCTTAAAATTAAAGTCACATTTTATTTGGAATAAACATTAATTCATTATTATAACTGTGTGCCTATTTCATTTCCAAATTGTTTTCTGTCTTCCCTTTCCAAAGCATTTGACTTTTTTCACTTCATTCAAATCCTATTTTACAGATTTTGAGCATCCAAGGGAGTCTTGACAAAGAGTGCCAGTAGATTGTTAAACCATGAAGTAGGGGAAGAGGGGAGAATGACAGAACAAACTCCAATCTGTCCCCATCTCCAACAGGTTGAGTAGATTTTCTATCTCTTTAACATAATGGGGTATAACAACAATAATAATGATGATCCTTACATTTGATATAGCGCCTTATCACTTTGAGATGTCTCAAAGCTCTTCACAGAATATACTGTAAAGTGAATTGATTGTATATTTTGTGGATGAAACGCGGCAGTCAATTACGCATGGCAGTGTCCCACACAGTCGTGGATTGAGTGACCAAATTATTATTATTTTTTTGGAAAGTAATCCACCAATCGACTAACAACTGGGTTCTTACTCACTGCTAGGTAAACAGAGGCGTGTGGAGTAAGGAAACTTGCCTAAGGTATCGTCCCGCCCGGGATTCAAACCTGGGCGTCTCACCACTTTTGAGGCGAGTGCTCTAACCACTACGCTATAGGTCTCCAATTGTAATCTCTGGGCTGAGATCAACTCACTCAGCATCATCCAGGCTCTGGATCTACTACGTTCTGATTTATATTGCATTAGGTGGTATCTTTCCCCACTAACTCCTGCCTACACTCTCTATTGGAAAAGTTTCTCTTTCCAGACGTAAATTATGAGTTGATGGAGTGACCTCTGATTGTGAATCAATGTCTGTTGCATTTATTTTGTTGTGACGTGCGCTAGTTGATACCAAATAAAATCCAAATGTACGCACAGGGAACAACCAGATTCTTGAAAAAACTGTGAACACTTTATTCAGGAAAGAAATAGAAACAGATGAAATCAAGGTTTAAATGGCAGAAACACCAACACTCGGAACTTGGTTCAATCATTCAGTTATCTAAATGCGTGCTTTAAATAATGGCAATTGTTGCCCAATTCCTGTTGATTTCCTGTGCAGCTAAACTGTAAGAACCATTACCTAAGACGAGTTGATATATGAATCTCCAGTTTCCTAGTACACTATTGATTACCAAGCGTTCCCATTAACCAGGGACATCTCTTTTACTGAGTGAACGACTGTACCTCATTGTCACAAGTGGGGTTACTCAGTAATCAATACCAGGAACTGTACAGACCAGTTCCTGGACCAGCACTCTCTGGACCGCTCCACTATAAGTAAAACGACGAGAAGGTTGCAACAAGCAAATATCACAATAGATAACAAGCATGGCAGCACCAGGCTTTTTTTGGGGGTGGGGCTGGAGTGATGAATAAGTAAGTGGAGCCAGTTCAACAAACGTCGACACATTTGAGTCATTTGAAGTCTAGTTGATTAATAGAGGGCCTCCAGCATCTATAGCAGGGACAGCAAAGAAAGAGTAAGAGAGGATTGTGATCTTAATGGTGTTTTACCATTTAAACTTCAATAGGCTTGCTTCACTGAACATTAAAGGGAGAAATGTCTATGCATAAAGCTGATTCTAGTGCTACTGATGTACTTCCAGGAAATTAAACTCTGTGTTACAATGTTTCTTTATGTGTCAGCCTCAGTTATACCAAACCTTGTTACACTCAGTTATAACAAAACCACTTTTGCAAATGGAAAAAAAATGATCACTTAACATTTATCATTTACTTCGCTTGATTATTTTTGTTAAAAAAAATCAGTAAAAAGAGTTTCTAAATCCCATGGTCATGTCACTGTCAAAAAGTCCCATATTTCACAATATTGTCCACGAGGTAAAAAATACAATTCCAGTTAACAGCAAGGACTTTTTCATGCCAGGAATACAGATTGCAAGTTCATGTTATCGTCTCCCTACGTATAATTCGCCTCTGGTGACACAATAGGATGCTCGACAGCATGTATTTTCTTCTGGTGCTGGATTTTCTGTTTATTTTTCCGTGACACCGCAGTGAGATGCGAAGATCCTCGATCACTGTGCTCAACATAAAACAC
Source organism: Callorhinchus milii (assembly GCF_018977255.1). NCBI lineage: Eukaryota > Metazoa > Chordata > Chondrichthyes > Chimaeriformes > Callorhinchidae > Callorhinchus > Callorhinchus milii. The sequence continues at coordinate 49,647,842 of NW_024704745.1, forward strand.
TGGAGAATAAAAACAAAGTAGAAAGATTAACCAGATCAAATTCGTGCTGAATATACAATATGCTCTCATCCTTACTCATTTCCAGCATATTACCTCAAGTAATTTATATAGAAACCAATTCTGCACAAACATTCGACTTCCTAGCTAAAAAGATGCATTACTTTAATTTGTGAAATGACTTGAAATTCCACCCTTTTTTGTTTTACATTATAATTTCCTTTCTTTTCCAACCACTTAGTCACCCGTAACACTGCTAGCCTACTAAATGGGTGGGTAAGATGGTCCAGGAGATATCCATATAGACCCATGATTTTGGTCAATCTGTTAGAAGATATACAGATGATTCACCCGTTGGTCCTTGCTGGCCAAATTGCTCTCTTCCTATAGGTGACTGCTGAACATCATCAGCAGTCACCTGTAGCTCAGTGGTTAGAGCACTCGCTTTGTAAGCGAGAGACCTGAGTTCAATTCCAGGCAGGGGGAAACCTTGGGCAAGTTTCCTTACTCCACACGCCTAATAATAATCCCTCCAAAAACAATAATAAAAATTGGTCATTTTCAATCTACGACTGTTTGTGCTGTGTGCAATTGGGTGCCGCGTTCGCCCACAAATGTACAGTCAATTCACTTTACAGTATGTTCTGTGAAGCGCTTTGGGACGTCCTCCCAACATGAAAAGCGCTATATCAAATGCAAGGATTATTATTATTATTATTTATCATGGCTCAGGACAAGTTGAGTGTTAATGTTAGTCTGAACTGGAGCTTGTACTCGGTCCTTAAAATGGGAATCCAACCAGCAATATTACTTTGCGTTAAGAATAAATACTTTTTGGATACATTTTTAACTGTATTTATTATTACTTGAATATTTGCCAAAGTGTTCAAAGTGCTGAGACCTTGACATATTTTTCAGTGTCATCGTCAGTTATCAATTGAATGAAATGGGCTCCATTTCTTCAGTTGATTTACACCAGGATGTAATTAAGTGACTGGTGCAACCTTAAGTTAGGAGGTAGCTTTAGAACAGTAGATCCATAAGTCCTGGGTCACTCAAAAGCTAGTTAGGCTTTTGTATCATGTCTGTCATTGCTAAAACATGATTGTGACAAGGGTTGATAAAATTACATAAGAATGTTCAGTGTGCCAGGTGACCTTTAGAGATGCAGAAAGTTGAGTGACAGGGCTATTTGTGACCAGAATATTTCAGGCTGGTGCATTAAGCAATTGTGTTTCCTTTGAGCTTCAATTCACATTGATTCAATGTGGTTTCTGCATTAATTTCAAACTCCGTGACCCCATCTCCCCCACTCTCGCCCGACTCCACTGGCTCCCTATCCTTCAGAGAATCCAGTTCAAGATCCTGGTCCTCACATACAAAGCCCTCCATGGCCTCGCCCCACCCTACCTCTGCGACCTCCTAACCCCCTACCAACCTGCCCGCTCTCTCCACTCAGCCGGCTCCGGTCTGCTCCACGTCCCCCGACCCACCCGCCCCACCATTAGCGGGAGAGCTTTCAGCCACTTTGCCCCGAACCTCTGGAATTCCATCCCCCAATCATTCCACCTCGCCCCCTCCTTAGCCTCCTTCAAGTCCCGCCTCAAAACCCTCCTCTTCGACCATGCCATTGGTCACCCCCTTCCCCTCCCCTTCCTTCCCCCACCCCAATCCCAGCTCGGGTCTGAAATGCTGTACTTTGTCGAGCACCTTGGGACGTCCTCCCGACGTGAAAGGCACTATACAAATGTAATCTTGTTGTTGTTGTTGAACCGAGCAATGGAGCAATACAAATGTGGTTTTAAGGGCAGCAAATGGACTTTGACCGCGTTCCTGAAACCATAACTAGGAATTGATTTGGGAATTGAATAGATGCCATTGGTTACAATGAAAATATTATGGACAAATGTTCCTGGGCAGCCCAAGGGTTTTATTATTACAGGAGACCGCCATCATGGTTGACTCTTTAATAACATTAAAAATCAAATGCGACTGTGTGTCAGTTGGCAGAATTCTACAGGCCCTTTTGCAAAGCTCCCCCAGCATTAGGCGAGAACAAATCTGCACTGATAACATAAATCCGTTCACTGCTTCCAATACGTCAATACATGCCTGCATAATTTCAGAGAATTGTGAGGTTACTAATAATGTTTCAAATATTCAATTAAGTTACACTTTAAAACATGGAACTGTGAAAATATATCTGAACATTAAGACAAAGGCCTACTAACAATTGAAATCTTCAAGTCCCACCAAGAAAGGTTTGAGAGATGAGAACACAGCAACATAAGAATAGAATGGAAAAAAAACATTTATCCCATCAAAGCTGATTTCTCTAGTGTATTAACTTTCCATTGTGGAACCAGATTCTATATAGAAAAAGCAAATTATTTTGTTTCTATTAATTTTCTTGGCAGATTATTCCAAATATATATGACTCTGTCCTAAAATTTGCTTCTAATTAATTTCTATTCATGGGCTCTGATTCGTTTTAGACTTTCTTTTTCCAAATTTTATAATTTTACTGACAAGAATCCTGAAATTGCTAATGGCCTTAGCCGTAAAATTCAAAATTATGCTGAGTTTTTATAGACATGTATTTTAATAACACAAGATCGATGATGACTGCTTGTGTCAAATATTTCTGAGCCAGAACATTTGGATCTGCAATTTGACTTTGTCTTCATAAATGAGGACAGATGTGAAGATTCTGTTTAACAGCTGTTCCATTTCCATATCCTTTGCATCTTCCTAACATATCCCTTGAAAGGCCAATTGAGTTCATTTAAAAAAAAGGTTCCTCTTGCTCCAGTTTCTTACATCCTTTGTTGAATGCCCAGGGTACAGTTCTGAGTGTCGATTAGCTTGTCTTTATAAATCAAATGCTTCATGTGTAACCCAAACAGTGAATGTCGGCTATGTGACTGCAGGAATAATCAAAGCTTAGCTTGATCAATACCTCAGAGAACAACAACAAAAAATACACTTTGCTCTGGAGGTAGGGGATACTAGATACAGATCACGAGTGGAAACCATGTCTGCTCCATACCTATCCCCCTCCACCCCACCCATATATAAAGTTATGATGCAGAAATCCAACTACAAAATGAAGATTGAATTTAGGATTTTTTAAAAAATCTGCACAATTTTAAATTTTAAGGGAACGTTTTAGATGAATGGTTTTAAGACAATAGTTTGACAATGAATGGCTAAGAAACTTTCAGGCCTCTGGTCTGCAATGCGCACAGTTACACAATGTGCATCTTTGCCAACCATTAATAACATAGTTTAAAAACAGTTTTGCATTCCTCTTGCTCTTATGTGCAATATAATAATAAATAATAATAATAATAATACTCCTTGCATTTGATATTGCGCTTTTCACGTTGGGAGGATGTCCCAAAATGCTTCATGGAACACACTGTAAAGTGAATTGACTGTATATTTGTGGGCGAACGCGGCAGCCAATATGCTTTCCTATTGCTCTTTTATCTCTTCCATTATATAAATAATATAAATTATATAAATAATAATAATCCTTGTATTTGATATAGTGCTTTTCACATTAGGATGATATCTCAAAGTACTTCACAGTACTTTTCACTGTAAAATGTAGTGATTGTATATATTTGTAGGCAAACACAGCAGCCAATTCGCACTCAGCAATTTCCGCAAACAAGCATTTTGTGAGTGACCAATTTTATTTGGGGGATTGTTGGCCAGGACACGAGGAGAAACTCGCTTTTCTGTTCAAATAGAGCCATGGGATCTTTTAACATCTATCTGAACAGGCAGATGGGGGCCTTAGTTTAACCTCTTATTCGGAGGTCGGTGCTTCCAATAATGCGGTGTCATTGGAGTGTCATTATATACAAGGATGTACAAAGACCTGATATGGAACTTGAGTCCACGACTTTCTGACTCAGAATCGAGAGTACTACCAGCTGAGCCAGACTGACTTATTTTCAGATGATCTTTTCAATGTGCCTAGGTCTCACTACTTTTTGTTTTCTTGAACTTTCTCTAATATTTCTGTTTGGATTGGTTTTGATCTCTTCATTCAGTTTCTTCACAAACACAGATTGCTTTCAGTAATCACAATGACAACTGTAGCCACAGGCAGCTGCTAAGATGGTTGTTGATCATCTCACAGAGGATAGATCTTGCTACCAGATTGTAGTAAGAATTCCACCTGGGTGTATATTAATTCTATTAATGAAACACTTCAGAGTATCCAGAATTTGTCAAATTATTAAATAAGGTCTTTTAAAACCTGTTAGCTGTAAGTTTTTCTCAAGAATGGGCTTCAATGCTAAAACTGAATTCAACATTTACCAAATTCTGCACACTCTGAAATGCAACTTTAATAAGGATAAATCTAGATTCAGGTGAAATTCTCTTTCATGGCTATTACACTTAGAAAAATGTTAAATATCAGGCAGGAGATTTACAAATATGGCTCAGTGTACCAGCCTTGTGGTATAATCTTTGATCTTATAATGGAAAAAAAATTCAATCATGCTATCTTTTTGTGTTTTGAGTTTGTGCTGTCTCATCCTGTGTAGAATTTGAAATTGGGGAGCATCCTCCGAACGTTTTAAAGTCAGCCCATCATCATTGAGGTAACCTAGCTAAACTATTGAAAATCTCACATATGCATAGAGGTTTTGTTTGTCTCGAGTGGATTGCATACTCTCCCCCCAGGAAGATCTACTCTGTTTATCTAATCCCGGAAAATAAATGGTGCATGAGGCTACTGCTGGAGTTTAACTGTGCAGTGAATGCTGAATGGCAAGCGTCCTGCTGTTTGTCCAGGTAGGTCGACCATACCCATTACGGTTTTGTATGCAGGGTTAAGGTACAGATTATACAATTATTTGAATCTGCACAATGTATAGCCATTGATTCATTCCAGTCAAGTTATGAGATCAGTATGTGGCAATTTACAAAAAGATGCCCTTTTGCCATTAACTAACATGCAAAATTGGAAAGTCAGCCGGCAAAGTATTGGAGACTTAAAATGTAGGGGTATCAATAGGGATAGATTGCAGCTTACTTATTTAGAAGTTATAATGTTGATATAATAGGTTTTTAGTGTGAACTGTTTTACAATCTTATTAGAAAAGAGATGCGGAAAACTGGCTTCAACATTAAGATGGAATTTAATTTTGTTTAAAAATTCTTCAGGATCTTAAATTTTATGGCCAAACCATGAGAGATTCAGGCTTCTAATGGTCTTTTTAATCACCTTCATCTCTGTTCATCATGAAAATCCCAAGTAATCTTCAGAGGACTGTTTAAGGAGCACCTTTCGAGTAGTTTAAAATATCTTTCCTGTGTAATGGACCAAGCTATTAATCATACATTGCATTAAAAGGAGCAACCTCCTGTTTGCTCTCAGAGATGTTCATAAAGAGAGAGTCTCTGCAGTTGGGACCAATATGCTAACATTTATATTAAAAATATACCTTGATTGATCTGCCTGGAAGTATAATTGAACTGTACAGAACTGGGTTTAGGCCAGATGGCTAAATCAGAGAAAACACTGACACTAACGCAGTCACTCAAATGGCCCCCTACTGTTATACATTTCTATGTGTCTATCGCCTCTTAGATTGTGATCTGTAATGATCTAAAACCAGCATGAAAATGAAGGAATTTTCACAGTAAGTGTCCATTTTAAGAGCATATTGTACTATCAAATCATGTCTTTTTGATTTATATGCATCGCCCTCCAGTGATATTTTACTATTTTAAGTTGATTTGGCACATTGAACAATCAGCTCAAATTAATTAATTCTTTTCTCAAGCGTACAAGTGAACAAAAGGCACATATTTTTTCTTAAATATGCCCTGTAGTAAAAACATTTGCCTGTCCAAATGGTCTTTCCCCTGCTCAGTATTGTAGGCAGGAAGTTCTGATATTGTGCAAACAGAAGCCTTGTGCAAAATAATCCCTTTGTTAATCCATCCATATTTAGATCCAGAGGGGGAAGGTCAGAATATTCATACTTGGAGAGAATCAGTCAAAGCAAATAAGCCAATACATCAATGATAAGCAATCTATCTTTCACCTAGCAAGTTGTAAGACATTTGGTTTTAGCTGGTTAAACTCCAGCAGTACTCCAATGCATACTCTGGGGTCCCCTAAACCTTGGCTCTTTCTAACCTGAGCCTACTACTTTCCAGATTCAGGTTAAGCACGGTGGGTTCCTCTGATGAGAGCATGTGAATTTGATTTAAGATAAACAGAAATTTCCATGCATATGTGGAATTCTCAGTAGTTTGGGGATGGGTTTTCACATGTGTCAGAAAGCCAGCTGACAAGAAAAATTCTCCGACATATAATATAAATAATTCACCAAAAATCATATACTTTAAGAGTAAGAGAGCACATTTTTAATCTGCAGATACTAAAGCAGGTCACCAGCTGGGTTTAATATCAATGTTAAATAAAACTATGCAAATGACTTAAAATTATTTTGCCTGCAGCCTTTCATTTAATTTGGAAGGAATTTCCTACCTGCTTTCTCATCACCAGTAATAGATGCATTCACTGACCTTTTGCTGTGCTTTGATTTGCAAAGTTTACCAAAGTTTGTTAACATGAGACAAAAAGCAGTTTGAATTTTCTGAAATGACAATTTTGTGTGAATATTGACAGTGCAGTACATATCTGCAGAGCAGTAACTGCTCCTCCTTTGTGTTGAGTGTGGTGGGGGAATTCATCAGTAAAATTGGTCAACAACCAAACAGTTAAAGTTCTGTAGGGATTGACTTGGACATTAAAAATCCCACGGCAATACTCAGAGAGAGAAAGGAGTTTCTCTCAATGTGCTGGCCAGTTATCCCTCAGTTAAAATTTGTCATTCACTTCATCGCTGATTACGGGACATTGCTGCACACAAATTATCTGCTGTGTTTGCTTATAAATACATAGTCATGACAGTAAAATCCTGTGAAGTGCATTGAGATGTCTTGACAAACTGATAAGGGGCTATATCAATGCAAGAATTATTACTATTATTACTAAAAGAGGATAACCTTGAGCTTTAGATAAAAACAATGGCTGGGTCACATCTTGACAATACAGGGTTCCTGTCTACCCAAGCTCACTATCCAAGTTTCAGGCGCCTTGGGACGTCCTCCTGATGTGAAAGGCGCTATACAAATGCAATTTGTTTTTGTTGTTGTTATTGTTTTTAAAACACAAGAGGTGTAACATAGAGGGAGCCCGAAAACAAATCCTGTAACACTGTTTAGGTGTAACACTAAAACAGCAATATCTTAGTCTAGTGTAAGGTACAAATATTAAATGGAAATGGCTTCAAGCGGACACAAACTCCCTGACTACATTTTGTAAAGATTTAGGTTGAGCCTTGAGTATTGATAGGAGAGAAGGTTGTTCAATGCATGCAGTTGACAAACTATTTTGACTGTAAATAAAGCAACCAAAAAGGCTGTTATCATAGTTATTAAATGGAGATACACGAGAAGAGTCAATAGTTTTTAGAGTTGTTAAACCTCTTCTTTGCTCATCTCAAGGCTGGACTATGGGAACTCTCTCCTCGACGGCCTTCCCGGCACCTCCCTCCACAAGCTGCAGGTCATTCAGAACTCTGCAGCTCGTGTACTGTCCCGCACCAGGCTTCGGGAACACATCACTCCCACCCTCGCTCGCCTCCACTGGCTCCCCATCCCCCAGAGGATCGAATTCAAGATCCTCATCCTCACCTACAAGGCCATTCATGGCCTCGCTCCCTCCTACCTCTCCGACCTACTATCCCCCTACCTACCTGCCCGTACCCTCCGTTCCTCTGGCTCCGGTCTGCTCCACATCCCCCGCCCCAACCGCCCTACCATCGGTGGCCGGGCCTTCAGCCTCTCAACCCCTAGGCTCTGGAACTCTTCCCCCAGTGCCTTCGCCGCTTCCTCCCTTTCCTCCTTCAAGGCCGGTCTCAAGACCTTTCTCTTTGACCGTGCCTTCAGCTCCCCTCTCGACTCTCTACCCCCTCCTCGCTCCCTCCCTTCCCTCCCCTCACCCTGACCATTTCCCCCCTGCTCGGGTCCTGACCCAACTGTACAGCGCCTTGGGACGTCCTCCCGACGTGAAAGGCGCTCAATAAATGGAATCTTGTTGTTGTTGTTGTTGTATCTGTTAACCTCTCTGTTTACAGCCTGCAAATGTAAATGTTGGTATTTATTGAAGTCTGGAGCTTAGAAGATATAATGCTACAGTTCTTAGTTCTCTCGTCCTTAAACTTTTCCTCTTTGAGTAAACTGTTTAAATGGTAAACTGGGTGGTAAGCACACTCCAGGTAATTGCTTTAGTGAGATATCCCTGTGGAGAAATTTCACTTGTCATACTCCATCTCTTAACATTTTAAAGCCTAGAATGAATTTGTCAACTTATTGAATTCAGTCTTAACTCATAGTCAATTTTCTGTAGTTTTAGAAGAATTTACAGAAAACTGGCTTCAAATTCAGTTTGTACTTAAGTTCTTGTGAAATTCTGGACACTCTAAATTGGTGCTATGCTACATAAATCAGAGTAAATCTAGACTCAAGCAGAATTGCTTCCCACCAGCTTTTGTGGAATGATATTGTCTGTCTGGTTATCCTTATCTCCACTATAAATTGTTGTGACTGCTCATACAATCTTCCAATTTGCCTGTTCTTCCGATGGACTTTTCACAGCACTATAGGAAAAGAGAAGGAACTTTTTCCCAATGTCCTGGTCAAGAATCTTACAGATAAATTGGTCAATCACCTCATAGCTGTTTGTAGAACCTTGTTTGCAAACAAAATTACTGCTGGGTTTCCTTACAAAACCAGTCACTACACTTGACAGTGGTTACTGTAATTAGCTTTGAGATGTTTTGATATGATCAGAGCTAAGCAGATATAATGTTACAATTCTTAGTTGTAACATTATATCTTAAAGCTAATTACTGTAATGATGAAAGTTCTTAAAAATCAGGGAAATTGTATGTGGCAAATTCATTAACGTAGTCTTTTGAACTGTTTTTTTGTAAAGTACTTTAAAGAACTTATAGAAAAATGATGTCAAAGTTAAGAATTTAACAATTCTGAATATTCTCAAATGATTAGAATTAAACCCAGGTATAATTTCTTCCACTGTACGTTTGATAATGACTATTTGTAAGATTTAATATAACCCAAATGACCAGATATCCTCAGTAGACATCAGTGAAAGAACTAATTTTCTCAGTCACTGTTTTGGCACTAATACAGCTGTGAGGCCTGAAACCTAATTGAGAATGAGATTAAGCTTTAAGATGCTTTAAGATTCTGTTTCTGTTTAAGGAGGTCTTAAAATTACAACAGTAAATAAGATTTCACATGGCTTAGCCTTAAGACCAGTGTTGTAAATTCCCAATGCACAGATTTTTGGAAAGTGTTTAAATTTAATTTGGAGCCTGGTTTTTTCACAGTTCCCAAAAAGAACTGTTTAGATTATTTCCCCCTCGTCACTGTAAAATGCAAATGTAAAATGTCAACCTGACTCAGTAGAATAGGGCTCTTGCTTGTGTGTCAAAATGTTGTGGGTTCAAGTCCTGCGTCGGGACTTTGAATTTATAGTCCAGTCTGACACTGAATGCTGTGCTAAGGAGAACTGCATTGTCAGAGATGCTGTCCTTCAGATGAGATATTAAACTGAGGACCTGTCTGCCTATTCAGACAACTGCCGTTCAGTTGTTAAAGATCCCATGACACTTCGAAATGTTTTTTTTGTCCTGGCAAACAATAACCCAGATAAAAAAATTGGTCTTTCACTTCAAGTCTATTTGTGGCATATTTCTGTGTTGAATTAGGCTGCAGTGTTTGCCTACAAATACACAGTCACTACAATTCTGAGATAGCTCCGTGAAGCAATTTGAGATGCTTTAACATAATAAACTGCTACATCAAATGCAAGGATTATTATATCATTCTGATACATAGAATATTGCATGAACTGAAGTAAGGCAGACATGACTACATTATTGGATTTTATAATCCTTTCGAAACGTTCAAGCATTGTTTTTTCAACCAACCTTGACATTTTCATCAGCAAGGATGAGATGTGAAGTTTTAAATGATAGGCACAAGACAAGCCGGTGCTGCTGAGTGATGAATGACAGGAGAGGCTTTTGTGAAACTTATGCATATTTTAAAGACAGGACCTGTAACTAGCTTTATAATACATTCCTTGTGCTCAGAGACCAGATACACCTGCATAGAGGATATCTTTCTAGCATTCATCAAAATGTGACTGATGTTGGAAAAATACTACTGAGAAATTGCATGATGGTATTATACAGAGTATTGATGACAGCATGACCAGATAAGGAAATTGGAATATTTTAAAGGGACAGACATCCAGAAAACACCCCTTATTTTCCATGGTATGTGAATGAATGTTACTAGATCACTAGAATGAAGTCCCACTCCCACAACTCAACATAAATAATAATAATAATAATAATAATAATAATAATCCTTGCATTTGATATAGCGCTTTTCACGTCAGGAGGACGTCCCAAAGCGCTTCACAGAACACACTGTAAAGTGAATTGACTGTATATTTGTGGGCGAACGCGGCAGCCAATTGCGCACAGCAATGTCCCACAAACAGTCATAGATTGAAAATGACCAATTTAATTATTGTTTTTAGTTTTGGAGGGATTATTATTAGGCGTGTGGAGTAAGGAAACTTGCCCAAGGTTTCGCCCTGCCTGGAATTGAACTCAGGTCTCTCACTTGTACATAATATGATGTGCATGTGGATATAAACCTTCAGTCCAACAATCTATCAAAAACAAAAAACAACCCCCAGTTCATTTCCTGATGTGATACCTCATTGAAAATAATACCCACATTGAAAAGTAGCAACAGAAAATATTTTAATTTACCCAAGTTGAACATGCCCATATTAAGAGATAGAGGTATAGGTAACTTTCACCGGATAAATGTAGCAGATATGACATGGAGCACATTATTTTCGTTATGATTTATTGCATGTGAGTTAAACTGTCTTGATTTGATTCTTTTTAATTCAATGATCCATCTAATGTATCCTCTGTATGTGTATGTATTTGTCTAACGCGCATGTCTAATCTTCTGTATATTCACGCACGTGTCAAACACGTAGCCTCAGTATATGCATGAATGTGTCTAAGCAAAAGTTTCAGAAACTGTTGAATTTCAAATGAAGCTAACATTTAACAGAGTGTTCTGTTAAACATAGCATTACACTCCATGTTTTGCATATATAGCTATTGGCAAAGGATTTTCTTCAATATGGAGTGAAATCTTAATGAAACTTAAATTATCCGATTAAGGTAATTTCTGCTTGTATAGAGTGTCAGATCTGAAATGTTAACCTAACTTTCTGTTTTGGATGCTGATCAAACTACTGTGCATTTCCAGCATTTTCTGTTTTACCTCTATTTTGTTTTCATGTTTTTGAAGATAATTTAACTTTCTAACAACATAAATGCCAAGGATAATTTAAAAAAATTCAACCCATCCTTTTACAACTTTGTCTTCTCCAATGTAACACAGTATCACTTCAATCTGAATGTCTCGAATGTTTCTATCTCTATTTCTCCAACTGTGAGATTGATACAAACATTTTATTACTTTTTTCAGTGAAGGTGTTCTTCCTAAAACCTGATTTAATGCTGTTTTCCATGATTCTAAATTTACATTTACATAGAATTATATAGAACTCTACAGCATTGAAACAAAGCCATTCTGCCCAATTTGTCAATGCTGGTGTTTATACCCCGCCTTTCCTAATCCCCTCTTTCTAATCCCCTTTCCTAATCCCCACTCCTAAGTAAGTTTCCTTCATGTATACAAATTGATTTTAGAATGCAATGATGGGATTTGAATTCAGGATGTTTCATTTGCGCGACAAGTGTTGTTACTACTGAACTACAATGCCCATTGTAAATTTATGTCGCTGTAAATGTATATCCCACATTATTTTTGTTAATTTGAAGTAATATTCTGGGTTTAATTCTATCTGTTACATTTCCATGTTTTATATACCTCAATGAGGTCCCTTCTCCACCTGAAATGTGAGAATCAGAAAATGGCCCATGAAGAAGATTTCCATTATCTGTTAGATTCCAATAAAAGTTCATGTAACAACAATGCTTCACTGAACTGCGAAGATGACTATAAAAGCACAGGGATCTAATAAATTCTGGTGTGTTTCACCAACATGTACATTGTGTAAATGTAATAGGGTTGTTTAATCTTTTGCAAGGAATTTTGAGGATGGGATGGATTTCTAAACACATTTCTAACTTGTTGGTTCACAAAGATCTTGCAATCGTTCTGCTCCATCTGCTGAGGTATAGCATCTTGCCCCCTTATTTTGACAACTGGCTTAACTTCACCATTATTGTAAAATGAACAAACCACAAATTAAATGCGAAGACCAGATAGTGATGTAATGGCACTGTTGCCTCAATAATATCATCACATTGGCTTTTTTTGCAAGACAACTTTAGCCCTTTAAGAATATCAGATCTTTTGCACTCGATCAAATATTCTTCTGAACTTGTCCCATTTGCTGCTCGAAATACAACACATTAAGATAACTTCTCACTGATGGTAAGAAGACCAACGTGCACAAACCTTTCACTGCCCTCTCTACACAGTGTGGATGGAGGACTGTGGCCGTATTCCCCTCTCCTCCCGGATTAGTTTGCCACACTCTAGCTCAGTGGAAATCGTGGTTCCAGAAGTGGAGTTGGATGGATGAGTTTGCTTACATTGTAATCCATAAAACAAACAAAAGGCCTTGCATGCAATAAAAAAGTGCAGAAATAGCTTTAATTACAAAAAAATGTTGCAAAGGAATTGACAACAGTGTACAGAAAATTAAACATAAAAGTAAAAGTTCGGAATGACTTTTTAAATTCAAATAAATGAAGTCCCGTACTAAGCAAATGGACACACATGATACTGACAGTGAGGCAATTCATGCTAAATGGCAAAAAAAAGGTAAAACCCAACATTCAGACATTTCAGTAAGAATGAATGATTCAAAGGTACGATGGACTTAAAAAAAGCAAAAAGAAATAAAGTACATTTTTTTTAAATGCCGAAAACGATAAGACAGAGAATTAGAAAATGATCAGTTGATTTTGCAGCGGTTTATGTAATTTCTTTAATGTTCTCTCATTTTGAGCAGTAGGGGGATTGACAGTTTAATTACTATGCTAGCCGAAAAGAAACATGTACAGTCAAGATATAATCAAATGGGTTCATTGCTAATTGCAGATGACAAAATTACTGTTGCGGAAATAAAAATAAAGTGTGAAAAGCATCCATGCATTGAAATATTATTTGTTTTGATAAGCTATTCAGCAAATCAAAAAATATGACATTGTAAATGGGGCACATGTTTACTATAAGACAGTGAATAAGCAGGTTGCATATTGTGAACTGTTTTCACATGCGATGAATCTGAATACTACACCCAGGGTAAACTCTATAGAGGCCAGTTTTAGCATCAGTTAAAAGCTTTGCATAATTTAGGCTTTAATGCCATCTTTAAAGTTATCTTCAGACGATGTTTGCAATTCAGTTAACTTCACAGCAGTGCTCTGCAATATAGGATTATGAGCCAATGAAAGTCCTTTCTTATAAGCACCCATAAACTGACATTTAGTGGAAGTTTAGTATTTGATCTTGTATTGAAATGGATTGTACTCGTATTTAAAGACATTGGAGCCTATAAATGCTGCATATGTAAAAATTCAACATAAACAAACAACCTCTTTATGGCCACCAGGTCGATTCTAATTTTGGAAATTATGGGTGAAAGAGCCTCCAAAAATAATGCAATTGGTTACAGAAACACTGGGGCCTAATTTCCAGTATTTCTGAATGGGATTTTTAAATAAATCATCCGAATGGGGGTCTCCTGCCAATAACTGGAATGCACTATAACCTGCAGGAACTATGCTCTGACAAAATCTACCTCCGGAGCATTGTTCCATTGGGTTGATAGGATTTCTATTGGGATTCCTTATTTAGCAATCCCATTAAAAATGCCTCAAGGTGGAACCCAAAGAGGCTCCAGCTATATCAAGATGTAGTTCATCAAGCACTTGCTCTCTCTAGTCTTTATCTGTAAGTAACTCATCTATAGTAACATCTGACACCAATACTTCATTACTTTACTGTTAAACACACATTACAGCTGAGCTGATTTCAATGTTAGAAATAGAATGTACTGACTCTGTACTGAATGTATTGACTTTGAGAGCTAAATTAATTTGGTTACCTATGTACACAGAAGTCAAAATAACAGCTGAATGTGTACAATAAACACCACAGTGCATGTAATCTGGAACACAAACAAAACCTGACCAATTCTCAGCACTGTCATGCCTGTTCCTCCAGATAATCATGGAGTCACACAAGTGACAGACTGAGAAAAGTGAAACATTTATTCTCTAAAATCAAGGCAAGCCAGTAGCAAAAAATACCAGAGGAAAACCAGAAAGCAAATACTGCAATGTACAAAAGTGACCCGTCTCCATGGCACTGTTTGGATCTGTGCAGGTGGCTACTTCCACTCCTCTTAAAACTCCTCTTAAGGGCCCGGTACGATTCATACAGATAAATGGAGATAAAAGTCAATTGTGACAGTATGTGTGGAATAGTATCCTGTCTTCTGACAACAGTGCTTCCTAATTTCCAAAGAAAAACATTTGCATAATGTCAAGAAAATCAAAGCAAACTCCCTTAAAACCTATGTTTCATTCTATGTCACTTCAAAGAATATGCTACATTCTTTTTGCTGTAGCAGTTTGCTATTGCTAGAAGGTCAATCCCCGAACTGTGTGCAGCAAAATATCAAGACGTGCCATTGAAAAATATCAATACGTGCCATGAAAATGCTCCTTTGTTAGCTCAGTACAATGGTAAGTACAATGTGCCATGTGCAGCTGACTGCATGCAGACTGCAAAGGCACCCAGTGTTAGTTCTGGTCTGTGCTGTGTTAACTCTTCTCAGCTGGGTGGAAATAGTGTCAATATAATTGGGCCATGCCTTCGCTGGCCGAGGGAGAAGAACAATACCACTCAGCGTCCAGTAACCTCTGATGGAAATTGCTTGTGTGTGGCTCTCAAATGATGAGAAGATCGGGATTAGCAATGAGTTTGGATACTCTTAAGCATGGTGAAAGGTTTCTACATGTGTCAGACACCCGGATGACCAAAAATATGCTTTATTGTAGCACTGGGCATGAGATATTCGAGCCAGAGAAGCAGGTTACAAACGAGTGGTCCTGTGTTATTTAAACTACGGAGCGAATCCATAAAACCAGCAGCACATTTTATAAGAGTAAAACTCACACAAATTGCATAAGTCAGGACCACAGCATTTAATATAACTTACAATCTTGCATAAGTCATATCATATATGACTTATACAAAGTTATGTATAAGTCAGATTTTATAGACTAACGCATAACAAAATCAATAAACATATCCTTGTCACTAACTTGGACTTATTTGTACTTGTATTGCCTGATGCCATGATAACAGACCAAGACCTTGTTTCCCGCACTTGTTTCAGCAGAGTACAATGTACTATAGTGTACTATACTGAGTGTGCAGTACTTCATCACTGCAGCCGGTGAGAGTGCACGCAGTGACAGGTCAAGACCTGGTTTCCCGCACTTGGTTCAAATGGAACACTGCGCCTGTGCACTTCAATGCACCCGGTAAGTGCAGTAGTGGCGTTACAATTTAGGAGATGATTTGCAAAAGAATTAGGATTATTTGGGACCCCAAAAAATTAAGATTTAAACAGTTTGTGCAATGGTAAGCAGTAGTAGGAGATTGAATGGGACTCGGCTACATGTATGACTTAAGCAATTATACGATTTATAAAGAAACGATTTGTGTGAGTTTAACTGTAAAATATTATATCCACTTATTAAATTTATAAAATAATCCCTTTATTATAAATTTCCCAACCCGTTTTCCCAATATTTTTTCTATGTATTATGTTATGGTATATAGAAATCGGGGTCAATATAGTGATACATTTGATATTTATCACATGTTTGTTAGTGAGATAAAAGCTTTTTACTAAATAAAATACTCCAGAGTAGCTGGTATCTCACTTTACCAGCAGTTTAATACTACAACCCGAAAGCCAGAAGTCTAATTCCATTAACATTGAGAAACAGTTTTATGGGGACTGACTTCAGGGTATATTTGATTTGATAAGTATTGACCAATCTATGAGACATAATAAATTGAGGTGTATCAATTTCCCTGAACATTAAATTTGCTTAATATGCAAACCACTGTTAACATCTGTACCGCCAGTTGTCAATGGCGGTACCACTAAGTTTGACAAATGCATTTAAATATCATTGTTTTACTAACCCTGTAGGTAAATTGCTTGCAGCCCTCCACTTTTTCATACTCTATTCATATTTAGATTTAATCATCTTAAAGATTAAATTGCTTTATAGATTTGCTGAGTAGGTTTTGTTGATAGCTTTCCATTGGTTAAGTTTTGATGCAACACTTACTTATTTCATTAAAGCCTGTTTATTGTCGTAGGCAAAAAAACAAGGTGGGGGGAGGGGTGGGGGAATTCAGTCTGGGTCTAGATTTACTCTACTTTCTAAACATTTTAGAGAACCCGGAATTTGGCAGATTGTTGAGTTTAGACTTAACATTGAAGGCTGTTTTCTGTAGCTCTTAAAAGAACTTACAGAAAACCAGCTTCAAAGTTAAGACTGAATAATTCAATAACCTGCTAAATTCTGCATGCTTTGAAATACTAAGAAAGGAGAGTAAATCCAGACTCAGGAGAAATTTCTCCCCCTGGTATGTTTGGTGGAAAGTCCCACTGTGGTCATTTGTGTTACATACTCCACATTGCAAATGCATAATTAAAATAATGAAACTTACCTGTTCGATGTCACTATTTCTTCTTGATTTATATATAAACTCCCCGATGGCTACAAAGACAGAGAGAACAAGCCCAGCAGCAAGTACAATAAATATTCCTCCAATGTTTTCGACACCAAGGGCACTTGCTTCTTTGCTGTCCTCCTCTGGGCAGCCGTTCCCTCGCCACCATTTCTCTTTCATCATGTGCAGCTTTCCTTCCTCCTGTAGCTGAAGGATTGCGATTGTGATTTTATCTCTATATGGAGATCCTATCAGAACAAACACCCAGTCAACAGAAAGCAAATCCATGCACAAATGCAATGTAAATTGGAAACAGATAAAAGTGTCACAAATATTGAAATTCTAAAGAGAGACAGAATCAGATTGTTCTCAACTGTAACAAGACCCTGTTTTATTCGTTGACATTTCTATTCACAATTTGTAATTCTTTTCAGATAACAATTATTCATTAAAATATTGTGATTACTTTTTGCCTTAAGGAGATGCTAAGAAAATTTTCAGGGTGATGGAAAAAGCATCGACTATTTTATTCCACAAAGGAAAACAGAGGTTAAAGAGGAAACTGGGATTTAGCTGAATCAGGTAGGAAGGAACTGCATTTGTATAGCACTTTATCACATCAAAATGACTGAAAGTACTTCACAGTAATCATGTTCAAGTCTGGTAACTGTTTTTGTAGGCAAGTACGACAATCATTTTGTGTACAGCATGGTCTCAGGAATAGCCATGTTGTGAATGATCCTAGAGAATTTACTTCCTAGGAAAAATTATTTTTTCTTTTCAAGAAGTGCCTCGCCGCCTCTCTTGCCTCCTTCAAGACACGTCTCAAGACCCTCTTCTTTGACTGTGCCTTTGATCACCCTCCTTCTCCCCATATTCTCCATCCTCCCCTATCCCGACTCCCACCAAAACACTGATTGTCCAGGGACTTGGGACGTCCTCCCGACTTGAAAGGCACTATACAAATGTAATTTTGTTGTTGTTGCCATGAGATCTTTAATAATATCCATCCAAAGAACAAACAGATGGGACTTCAGTTTAATGTTTCACTTAAAGGACAGCATCTCCAACAAAGCTTTGCTTCCCCAGCACTTAAAAGGGGAGGGAAAACAACAACAATAAAATTACATTTGTATTGCGTCTTTCACGTTGGGAGGACGTCCCAAGTCGCTGGATAGACGAGTTTCGGACCCAAGCTGGCAGTTGGGATCGGGGAGGGTGGAGGACAGGGGGGAAGGAGGGAGATCGAAAGTACAGTGGAAGAGGAGGGTCTTGAGACGGGTCTTGAAGGAGGCAAGGGAGGGGGCAAGGCAGAGAGACTGTGGGATGGAGTTCCAGAGGGTGGGGGCAGAGTAGCAAAAGGCCCGCCCACCAATAGTGAAGCGAGCGAGGTGGGCAATGTGAAGCAGGAGGGAGCGAGCAGGATGGTAGGAGCAAGACCATGGATGGCTTTGAAGGTGAGGACCAGGACCTTGAACTGTACCCTCAAGCAAGGAGTTTGCATAATCAAGCCTCGATGAAATGAAAACGTGTATTAGGGTTCGGCCGTCTGCAGTGTGAAACAGTGATGGAGCCGGGCGATGTTGCGGAGGTGCGGGAAGGCAGAGCGGGTCATGGCACAGATGTGGGATAGAAAGAATAGTTGAGGGTCAAACAGGACCCCAAGATTCTGGACTGGCTTAGTAAGGTGGCGTGTGCATCCATGCATGGTGATGCTATCAGTGCCTGAGGTGTGGAGGCGCTGACTGGAGCCAATCAGGAGAGCCTCAGTCTTGTTGACATTCAACTGAAGAAAGTTAGCTCTCATCCAGGACTTGATGTCTGACAGACATTCTGTCAGGACAGCAGTGGTCCTGGAGTCAAGGGCGGAGGCAGAGAGATAGAGTTGGGTGTCATCCACATACATATGAAAATTGACCCCATGTCTGCGGATGATGTCACCAAGAGGCAGCATATAGATATATAAATCCATGCTATATAAATATATGCTATATAAATCCAAGTTGTTGTTGTTGTATAAGATATGGTTTGGGAAGAGAGGGAGCAAGGGAATCAAGAGTAGAGTAGAGGGAGCTGTCGGGAGAGTGACCGGGGATAGGTCATTGCGGGAGGAAGCCCAGAGGGGGAGGAGTTCAGATAACTCCAAGGCAGCTGAGAGGGAGGCGGGGGGGTGTGAGATTTTTTTCCAAGGGCGGTAGGAGATGGAGGTGGGTTGGGTGGTGGTGGGGAGAGGAATTGAGGAGTTAAGGGAGATGAAGTGATGGTCTGAGAGCCACACCGCCACCACGATGGTTAGGTTGAGGGGTATGGTGGAAGGTGTAGCCGGGTGGTGTGGCCTCTGTCAGGCGGAAGGTGTTGCTTGGAGTGATCCAGGTTTCAGTTAGGGCGAGAATGTCGATGTTTTCGTCAACAATGAGGTCTTGGATGGTGAGTGTTTTGTTGGAGAGGGAATGAACATTTTGTAGGAAAAAGGTTGAACTCACAACCTGAAGCAGAAATGGATCATGACAACTCATTAGCAAAGAACATTGAACATTGAAGGGCTGATATGCTAAAGACCTTATAAACTATGGGTGAATGAGGATATGTGTCATTCTCATATTATATAAAATAAACTGAGGAAAAAAGTGCTGTGTTAATTCTCTATATTCTATACACAGAGAGATGAAAGAGAAATTATTAACATTCACTTCAGAATATAGACAACAGCCAATTGCCTGAGAAGGACACTTTATTGTTTGTAATTTAATTGAACTAAATGGGACTATGACTCCAAGGTTTCCAATGAAATCTCTTGCTGAATATCAAAAGCTGTGCTTTTCCACTGAGGCGGAAAATTGTCTTCTACTCCTGGTTGTGGGTCAATTTCTTTATCTGTTGTTTTCCTGAGCCATATTGACCATTAAAGAGAAAGACAGAAAATATCTCTGCGGAATTTAATGAGAAGTAATATCGAAACAGATATGAGATGGGAAAACTTAGACTTGAATTTATGTGAAGCAGTTGGGAAATATTTCAATAAGCAATGAGTGAAGTGGAGGAATGTGCTGGAGCTTGAGGGTAATATGTGGTATGTGAATTGGACTAACAGAGATCTGGTCAGAACCAGAGTGAGGCATGGATTATGCAGTGGGGTTTAAAATTATTTGAAAGGTCAAATCATGGGGAAGTTCTGATCGTGTCTGAAGGAGAACATTTAGCGTTGGCTGATGCGAAGATTGATTTTTAAAGCCGAGTTAAGCCAAAGTGGTATTTGATATCCTGGGATCTGTGTGGTAGAAGGAATAACAGCTCTGTTGACCAGGAGCAAGTGGCTTTTGGTAAAAACAATTTGAAAGCTGGAAATGCTTCCCCTGGTGCAGGTTATTGCAGGTCACCTCCAAGAATGTCCCACAATGTGATACATGATATCGGGTGCTGCATTTTTCACCCCATACAAATACCCACATAGTAAACAACAATAACAAAGTTACATTTATTATAATAATAATAATCCTTGCATTTGATATAGAGGCTTCCCATGTTGTTAAAACGTGTCAAAGTGTTTCACAGAATACATTGTAAAGTGGCTTATTGCACATGGCAGTAGCCCACAAACAGTTGTGGATTGAGTGACCACAGTTTTTTTTCTTTTTTGGACGGATTATTACCCTGGAAAGCGATCTGCCAATCAACAAACAACTGGGTTCTTACTTACTGCTAGGTAAAGAGATGTGTTAGTAGCATATATAGTGTGATATAATGTATAGTGTTTATAGCACCTTTCACATCGGAAGGACATTCCAAGGTGCTAGACAGTTTTTACTTTATGTAACCAAAAATAGAAAATAGCATTATTATTCTGCTCAAATTAGTTAAATAGAGTTTTGCTAGAATTATATGCTTGAAGTGCTTTGAATTAACTAGTAGCTATGTCACTGTACCCTGGAGTGATTATACTGCTGTTATCTTAATGGAAATGATTGTTGCTCTTCAATTCAACTTGGCATTTAATCATTAGAGAAGACCAGAAGTGGAAAGAGGAAGAGCCACACTTTTTGGAGGAGTTCACTCCTCCAAAGATGCAGTTATTGTGAAGAGAGAAGCTGGAGTGAGTAGATAACTTACACACTGGTGGAACTAGAAGTACACAGGATGATATTCACATTTTTAATACAGTACTACAGTATCAAGCTATCATTGATAAATAATGTGACAGGAAACCACATGCACCAATAATGTATGCTTTAGCACAGAATACTCTCAGTGGTGCATTGTGCAACTCATAAAAACACTAATGATTTTCCTATATTTGACTTTCTTGGTAAGAGAGAGCTGCAGTAGGCAGGGGAGGCACAGCTTCTCGTGTACAATAATAGGTGTCGTGGACAAAGCATCTATGCCACTTTCACAACCACAAACTGTAAGTTCCACATCAGGAACGAGCGCAGTGGCAGTGTGTCAGTCTGGCTCAGTGGTGGCACTTTCACCTCTGAGTCAGAAGGTTGCTCAAGCCCCATGTCAGGACTTGGAATCAGATAGTCTAATTTGACAGTCCAATGCAGTATGTTGCACTGTCGGAGGTGCTGTCCTTTGCCTGATAAGCTAAACCGAGGTCCCGTCTGTTCAGGTGGACATTAAAGATCCCATCGCACTATTCCAAAAGAGAAGGGAGTTTCTCTCTCCTGATGTCCTGCCAACAATCCCACAAATAAAATTGGTCACTCACTGCATGGCTGTTTGTGGCATTGCTCTGTGTAAACTGGCTGCCTATTTATCTGACAAAATACACAGTCAATGCACATTAGAGCATATCCTGTGAAGCGCTTTAGGATGTCTCGGTGATGTGATAAGGCACTATAGCAAATGCAAGATTCTTCCTTGTTTTAATATTCCTCCAGGCCCCTTGTTATGAAGCCCAGCATCCCATTTGATTTTTTGATTATTTTCTGGACCAGCAAACTAGTTTTTAATGGTTTATGCATTTGGTCTTTTAAAACCATTTGTTCATCTATATCCACCCCCCTTAGTGTTTCCCTATTTAGAATATAGCAATTCACTGTTAATACAACCTCAATCTTAGGCACTGACGTTTTGAATAAGGATTCCAATAAGGGTTCTAATGAGCTTACTAATACATGTATAACGTGGAGTCCTAGCTCAGTGGTTAGAGCACTTGCTTTGTAAGTGAGAGACCTGAGTTCAGTGAGGTAAAGCCGTTGCTGGGTTCCACTGAAGTGACCAAAGGAAGAGAGGTGAGGGGGGGAATGGAGTTATCAGTGACATCCCAGAGGTTCAAGGGACAGTGTGCTCTGGTTACCACCAAATTGAATGTCATTGGTGACTGTGTATAGGGTGGTTTCAGTGTTGTGGACCGATTGAAGGATTGATTGGAGGGTCTTGTACAGGAGATGGTGAGTGAGGTGCCCAAGTAGTTGGGCGGGAATGACAGATTCCGGTACCTTGGGAAGAAAGAGCAATAATAGTAGTAGTTCAAAAAAGAAGCGGGATAGAGGAGAAAACAAGCTAAAGGGAAGTGAATGTAAAATGATATGTAAAATAATGTAAATGGAATCACTATTACACCAAACCAAATCTTGTCCTGAGATTTTACTTCAGACTGTATGTAATGTAATTTGTTATCACAATGTACTGGAAAGAATGCTCCAAGCACATCCAGAGCCAAATAAAACAAATCCTAGACACAAAAGAGAAAATAAAATCTGCCAATGTTAACCTTAACAACCCGAGGGAGAATGGGCTTTTTATAACATGAGCAGTTGTACACAACTGCAGAGTGGAGTATTTCATGCAAAATCTAAATGCTGTTACACTGGGGGTAATATTTTGTAATAGAGGAGATAGAACTCCACAAACATTGTGGTAATCCATGGTTAATGCAAGTTGTTGTTGTAGCAACAGTACAAAATGATGAATGACAACTCTCTGTTACATTTAATGCATTGAATAGATAGTTACAATGGAGGAACTAGCATAAAGAGGCATGAATGGTCTCTGTGGATGGTATAATTTCCAGGATTTTAGTGCACTAGATATTGACTGAGCTGGCGCATTCAAAAGGGAACTTGCTCCATTCTTAATTCAGCAAGCATGCAGGGAGGTGGTTTGAGTAAGAAGGTGACAACTTCTTAGACTGAATCTTGAAACGGGATCTGAATGAATTGAACAGGAGCTTCTCATTTCCACATTCTTATGTCCTTAAGAGTATTACGAGTATTTGTGTGTAGAACCTAATCCCCTTATGGAGTGTGAAAATCAAATAAAATCACCACTGGAACCGAAACCTCAGATCTTGCAAAGTATATTAGCTGCTGCTACTCTATTTCAAATTGTTCCAGATACAAGATTAATTTGACAATGGATTCACTTCAATCCTTCCTGCAGCAGACAGTGGTAACATAAACCCTATTAAAAAATATATTTATGTGCACAAAAAATGTTCTGCTGAACTGTGTTGGAATTTAAAGTACAGAAATGAAATATATGACGAAATGGACCTCTTGGGAATTTATTTTGGTGATTAGGCTTAGGTATTAGCAAGATAGGTTCACTGATGCATTTCAACATCATAAAATTGCTTACTTCATTACTAATGCAAAGAGCATCGCGCCAGGAATCTACTTTCAGAATTAGATGTGCAGTATATGCTGCCAGCAGAAATATTGATATTATCAGCATCACAGAAATATGGCTGGGAACAGTATGATGTAAAATGCTTTTAATGATAGACCCGTGAAGGAGGAGTAACATTATTACATAGAATTATATGTCAGTTCCAACATGGAAACTGGCCATTTGGGTCACCTGCTCCACCTGCATGAACCTCCATGCCTCCTAATCCCCTCCCCCATACCTCTAATCCCTTCTTTCTCATACGTACTTAAGGGAAGATATAAAAGCTCTCGAAAAGTGAGTTATATCAAGGGATCTGCTCAAGCAATCTGGGTAGACATTGGTACCGATGACAGCAACACAATAGCATTTAGAAATTTCTAAATTTAGAACTCCAGGTCAAGCTGAAGAATTGATGGAAAGCTGTTTAGGCAAGTAGGACAGGCTGCAACATATTTCAGTGTAGAATCACGGGAGCATTTCAATTGCCCAGAGAAAATTGGTCCAATCAAAAGCAGACTGCAAGGGAGGGAAGATGTACAAGTAATTTCACAGATGCATTAATGAATGCATCTTGACACAACGTATGAAGCAGAATACCACATGATATACAATATTGGACTTGTCTACCAGAAATGATTGATACCATACTAAAAGTCTAACACTAAAATAATAGGGAAAGATTTGAGGTGTTCCCCAAACAAAAGTTAACCATCAATTCAGCACACTAAGACCTTGATCGATAAAGACTTCATTCTGGGCCTACATTTTCTCTTCACTGTAGATAAACCCAGGAAAAAAAATAGCAATATTGTAAAACAAAATTAGAACCCACTCTCAGGCATAATTTACAAAACAAAAAAAGTTGCTTCAAAATAAGAAAAAAATGACAGACATCTTGATCTGTGCATGGCAGTCAATGCTGGCACAGGTTAAGGAGTACTGCATAAATTCAGAGGTCCAAGGCTTTAGCTATAAGAGTTGCAGCTATGACAACTCTAAGAGAATTAAGTAGGAGGCAGAATTAGAAAATAAAACTGCAGAGGAAACATGGAATTCTTTAAAGGAGAGAAAACAATACGTGGAGTCCTGTGGCTCAGTGGTTAGAGCACTCGCTTTGCAAGCGAGAGACCTGAGTTCAATCCCAGTCAGGGCGAAACCTTGGGCAAGTTTCCTTACTCCACACGCCTAATAATAATCCCTCCAAAAAAAAATAATAATAATAATAAATTGGATATTTTCAATCTACGACTGTTTGTGGGACATTGCTGTGCGCAATTGGCTGCCACGTTCGCCCACAAATATACAGTCAATTCACTTTACAGTGTGTTCTGTGAAGCGCTTTGGGACGTCCTCCCGACGTGAAAAGTGCTATATCAAATGCAAGGATTATTATTATTATTAATACATTCCTCATAGTGAAAAAGAAAAACCATAGGAAGGGCAAGACTAAATAAGGAGGTCAAAACTAATCTAAATACCAAACAAGTATGTTAGAAAATACAAGATAACATGAAGCAATGAGGAGTTTAAGTCTTTCATAAGGCTGGTAAAGTTATATAAAAAGAATAATGGAGGAAATAAGAGGGTACTGGACAAGCAGATTACAGACAGTGGGAAGTGGGATAAAATTAAATATTTTGTTTATGTTAGTAACAGGTTCCATGCTACGGACCAGACAGGTCATTTCAGTGTACTGCAGAAGATAAAATTGATCAATCTCTTCCCAGCTGTTTGTAGGACATTGTTGTGCAAATGAGCTGCTACATTCATCTACAAAATACAATGTCATTATACTTTACATTAATCATATGAGGTGCTTTGAGACTGCCTTCCAACATGAAAGCAGTGTTATATCAAATGCAATATTGGTTAGATTCAGTCCCTTTGACTCAGAACGTTTTAACACAGGTAATTATTAGCAGAGCATTGTTAGGGAGATTTGAAATAATGGAATATTTATAACATTAACTTGGGCAAATTCTTTGACCTTCAAAGCAATAGGAAAGGACACTTGTAGGAGCTCCATAAATTCTAGAATAGAGCACAGCAAATGGTACTCAATTATTCAAAAAAGAAGCACTGAAATATGTATATAGTAATTATAGACCAGTTAGCCAAACATCTTTATTGCGTTCTAAGCTTGAGAGCATTATATGAGCAATAGCAATGCTCATCAATGAAGTGCTAAAAGAGCATAGAGACGTTAGTCAGGATGGATTTATAATAATCATAACTTGCATTTATATAGTGCATTTTATGTAAAAATGAATGTTTTGAAGCATTTTACAAACTATAATTGATTTGAAATGAAGTGAATGTTATATTGGCAAATGTGGTAGGTAATCTAGATCAGCAATGGCCCATAAACAACAGTGAGACAAAATGAGGAGCTGATGAATTTGCATTAGAAAAGGAGAGATAACTTTCTAGAGCAGCATGTTGAGGAACCAACTAGGGGACAGGCCATCCTAGACCTTGTTTTATGTACCGAAACAGGGCTAGTTGGCAGTGTAGGCATTAAGAATCCTCTCGGGCAGAGTGATCACAATATGATTGAATTCTGCATTAAGTTAGAGAGGGAGATAGTTAAATCCAAGGCAAGTATTCTGAACTTAAATAGGGCTAATTTTGTAGGTATGAGGAAAGATTTAGGTAAAATGGACTGGAGAATAAGATTAAGAGGTAAAAATGTAGACCAACAGTGGCAAATATTTAAGGATGTAGTGCAAAATTCTCAGCGGTCACATATTCCCTTGCGGAATAAGAGTACCACAGGGAAAGCAATTCATCCGTGGCTAACTAGAGCAGTTAGGGAAAGCATCAAGTTAAAAGAAAAAGCTTATAAAACTGCCAAAAAAGCAGCAAATCTGAAGATTGGGAGAGTTTTAGAAAGCAGCAAAAAAAACTAAAAAACTCATTAAGAGCGAGAAAAAGGAGTTTGAGGGTAAGCTAACTTGGAACATTAAGTCTGATTGTAAAAGTTTTTACAAATATATTAAGAGGAATAGGCTAGTGAGGGTACATGTAGGTCCACTTCAGTCAGAGACGGGAGAAGTTGTAATGAGGGATAAGGACATGGCAGAGTCCCTAAATGGGTACTTTGCATCTGTCTTCACCCTAGAAGACACAACAAGTCTGCCAACAATAGAGATGCACCAAGGGATAAGGACAGGGAGCAACTTAGGGAAATTTTCATTAGTAGAGAATTGGTGCTAGGGAAACTGTTAGCACTAAAAAGTGACAAATCCCCTGGTCCGGATGGCTTGCATCCCAGGGTTTTAAAAGAGGTAGCTTATGAGATAGTGGAGGCCTTATGTCTGATCTTCCAAAATTCCTTGGATTCTGGAACAGTCCCCATGGATTGGAAGATCGCAAATGTCACACCACTATTTAAAAAAGGTGGAAAGGAAAAGATAGGGAACTATAGGCCAGTTAGTCTCACATCAGTGATAGGAAAATTTTAGAATCATTGATTAAGGATGTGGTAGTGCAGTATTTAGGGAGCACAATATAATTAGGCAAAGTCAACATGGCTTTACAAAAGGGAAGTCATGTTTGACAAATCTCATAGAGTTTTTTGAGGATATTTCGAGTAAACTAGATAAGGGTGAATCAGTGGATGTGGTCTATTTGGACTTCCAGAAGGCATTCGATAAGGTGCCGCATAAAAGGTTAGTCCAAAAGATAAGGGCCCATGGAATTGGGGGGAGCATATTAACGTGGATTGGGGAATGGTTAACGGGTAGGAAACAAAGAGTAGGGATAAACCGGTCCTTTTCAGATTGGCGGGATGTGACTAGTGGAGTGCCACAAGGATCAGTCCTTGGGCCTCAGCTATTTACCATCTACATCAACGATCTAGATGAGGACATCGAAGTTAATATATCTAACTTCGCGATGACACAAAACTAGGAGGAAGTGTCAACACAGAGGATGACATTAAAAAAATGCAGCGAGACATAGATAGGTTAGGTGATTGGGCAGGTAGGTGGCAGATGAAGTATAATGTAGGGAAGTGCGAAGTCATCCACCTAGGTAGCAAAAACAGTAGAGCGGGTTATTTTTTAGACGGGGAGAGATTGGAATGTGTTAGCGTCCAGAGGGACTTGGGTGTCCTTGTACACCAATCACATAAAGTTAGTCTGCAGGTGCAGCAACAATTAGGAAGGTGAACGGTATATTATTATTATGACAGGATTATTATTCATTATGACAGGATTAAACTGTAAGAGTAAGGAAGTCTTGCTGCAACTGTATAGGGCCCTGGTGAGACCACACTTGGAATACTGTGCAGTTTTGGTCTCCTTACTTCAGGAAGGATGTACTTGCCTTGGAGGGGGTGAAGCGTAGATTTACTAGGTTAGTACCAGGGATGAATGGGATGAGTTATGAGGATAGGCTGACCAATTTGGGCCTATATTCTCTAGAATATAGAATAATTAGAGGGGATCTTATCGAAACCTATAAGATCATCAAAGGGCATGATAGAGTAGATAGTGGGAGATTGTTTCCCCTGGTTGGAGAAACTAAAACCAGGGGTCACAACCTTAAAATGTGGAGTCCTGTAGCTCAGTGGTTAGAGCACTCGCTTTGCAAGCGAGAGACTTGAGTTCAATTCCAGGCAGGGCGAAACCTTGGGCATGTTTCCTTCTCCACACGCCTAATAATAATCCCTCCAAAACAAAAAACAATAATAAATTGGTCATTTTCAATCTACGACTGTTTGTGGGACACTGCTGTGCGCAATTGGCTGCTGCGTTCGCCCACAAATATACAGTCAATTCACTTTACAGTATATTCTGTGAAGCGCTTTGGGACATCTAGAAGACGTGAAAAGCGCTATATCAAATGCAAGGATTATTATTATTATTATTAAAATCAGAAGCCAGCCCTTTCGCACTGAGTTGAGGAAGAACTTCTTCACTCAAAGGGTGGTGAATGTATGGAACTCACTACTCCAAAGGGCTGTTGACGCTCAGCCATTGAACATATTCAAGACTGAGATAGATAGATTTCTTATTGTAAAAGGGATTAAGGGATATGGGGATAAGGCAGGGTTATGGTTTTAGCTGGAGTTAGATTAGAAGATCAGCCATGATTGAATGGCAGGGCAGGCTCGAAGGGCCGAATGGTCTACTCCTGGTCGAGAGGCCTGGAATACACAGGGGAAGAAATGATGCTTTAGCTGTATACAGCATTAGTCAGATCCCACCTGGAGTACCGCATTCAGTTTTGGGCACCACATCACAGGAAAGATATATTGGCCTTGGAGGGGGTGCAGTGCAGGTTCACCAGAATGTTACCAGGCCAAAAAGGATTAAGTTACGAGGAAAGCCTACATAAACTTGGATTGTATTCCCTCAAGTTTAGAAGATTGAGGGGTGATTTGATAGAGGTTTTTAGGATGATAAAGAGATTTGATAGGGTAGATGCAGAAAATCTATTTCCTATGTTGGGGGAATGCAAAACAAGGGGGCATAGTCTTAAAATTAGAACCGGACCATTTAAGAGTGAAATTAGGAAGCATTTTTTCACTCATAGGGTGGTAGAAATCTGGAACTCTCTCCTCCAAAAGGTTGTGGATGCTGGATCCATCCACACCTTCAAGAAAGAGATTGACAAATTTTTGGTAGGTCAGGGTATTAAGGGATACAGGGAGAAAGCGGGAAATTGGATTTGAAATTCTAGTAAAGATATAGATCAGCCATGCTCTAATTAAATGGCGGAACAGGCTCGACGGGCTGAATGACCTACTCCTGTTTCTATGTTCCTATGAAAGTGAGTCAACATTTCGGGTCTACGATCCTTCTTCAGAACTAGGGCATGTTGGGAGGGAGAGGCTTTTAAGGGCTAACAAAGATGAGGGAGGCAGGACAAGGAAGTCAAAGGAGAAAATGGGGTAGAGGACAGAGGATTATGGGTTAAAGAGGTATTAATGATACAAAACAAAATGGGGGGATTGCAACAAAACAGGGGAATAGATCTGTTATCGGTCCCTAGCAGATAAATGAGGTGTTGTTCCTCGAGCTTGCACTGTGGCTCATTGGAACAGCGTAGGAGACCGTGGATGGAGAGTTCAGAGTGTGAGTGGGAAGGAGAGTTGAAGTGGCAAGAAACTCGAAGCTCAGGGTTGAGCTTGCGGACAGAACGGAGGTGTTCAGCAAATCGGTCACCCAATCTGTGTTTCGTCTCCCCAATGTAGCGGCGACCACATCGTGAGCAGCGAATGCAGTAAACTACATTGGTGGTAGTACAGTTAAATCGCTGTCTCACTTGAAATCATTTCTAGTGAGACATAAGGACGATCAAATATGTTTTGTGCGGCTGTGGGAGGAATGGGCTGAATGATCCCAGTGGCCACTACTTATTCCATCCTTTCTTATGTTCTTAAATGTAAACTTCATCTGGGTGCAGACTTATTCAGTTTATGTAGCATTTTAGAGTGTTCAGAATGGGACAATTGTTGAATTCATTGTTAATTTTGAAGCTTTGAAGGCAGTTTATGTGTAGTTCTTAAAAGAAATGAAGTATTTGCAAAGGAAGTGAAATCAGTGACACTTCTTGCATATAGCACACATGTCAGCAGCAATGCGATAAAGCCAGACATTTTTTTGCACTTCACTTCGAACCCAGCCTCTAATATATTTGACCCACATGACCATGTTATAATGGGAATTGCCCTGCAGCTTGCGTTCATCTACTGCGGTTCTTATGCGCTCATTATATTTGGGACTCATGCACCTTGTTCGTTGGCATTTGGTATAGCTTGTACTATGCTCTCTTATGCAGTAATTCAGCAAATATTTAAATAATAACAATTAAAACTGGAAAACAATTTTCGAACGCTCATAATAATAATAATAATAATAATAATCCTTGCATTTGATATAGCGCTTTTCACGTCAGGAGGACGTCCCAAAGCGCTTCACAGAACACACTGTAAAGTGAATTGACTGTATATTTGTGGGCGAACGCGGCAGCCAATTGCGCACAGCAATGTCCCACAAACAGTCGTAGATTGAAAATGACCAATTTATTATTGTTTTGGTTTTGGAGGGATTATTATTAGGCGTGTGGAGTAAGGAAACTTGCCCAAGGTTTCGCCCTGCCTGGAATTGAACTCAGGTCTCTCGCTTGCAAAGCGAGTGCTCTAACCACTGAGCTACAGGACTCCACTCATATAAATCAACAGAAGATGTGAATAGAAGACTGCTCCAGATCATAATGAATCCTATAAGCTTTCATTATGAACAACTCCCAAACTAACAGAGGATTAAATTCACCCATCTGGACCAGCAGAAAAACAGACATTTTCCTCCCTGTGATCTGTCTCACTATAAATGTGGCATATTTAAGAAACGTTTATTTTGTTCCAGGCTGTTGAATAACAGCTTACTTCCTTCATATTATGTGAATGCAGTTTCACCTACCATCAGGATAGCACTAAGGATGTTTAATGTTACCATCTGCCGTATAATAAGATTCTGTTGACTTGCAAAGTTAGTTAAAATGCAAATGCTCTGAAAATCACCACACAACAGAATTTTCCCCATTTTAAATTTTCACTGCCAAGATCACTAAATTTATCAATTAGAAGTCAGGGATTTAATCTTAATGCTTGGAAGACGTTCTGTTGTGTTCATTATCACCCATTTGGTGATAGGAACACAAGTATTCAACCCATCAACCAGACCCATGTGTCCCGGAAGCGGATATCGATAAGCTCTATAATCATTGATAGCTCACCACACAGTGGGCTTTGGGTTTGTGGTTAATGGGATACTTGTTTTGCTCTGATTTTTCTTGATTTCCTGTTTTTACGCAGCTGGCTTCTCTGAAAAGGGGAGAGGGAGAGGATTGTCCAAATCACTTGGGGACCAGTCCCTGTGTTAAATATTATAGCATTGTTATATTGACCACATCACAAGTTTTGTAAGGGGAAAGAGTTTGTCCTGGCTAATAATCCTCCAGATAAAATTGGTCACTCATTTCATGGTTGTTTGTAGGTCATTGCTGTGTGCAAATTGACTGCTGCATTCAACTACAAATACACAATCACTATTTACAGAAATTATCTCTACAGTGCTTTGAGATATTTCAAGGTTATTGGCATGATATAAAATTGAAGGATTATTATTATTATAAAATGTACTCTAACATCGATTTAAATGAAGGCTAAATGATTTTTTGTATCCTTTGAAATATAGATTCCTCTTGTATAAGCACTTTCATAAATCAAGAATGTGAATTCCCTAGAGAATGTTTATTATTTTCTTAGGAACATTGTAAATGGTAATAATTTTAAAAACTATAATTACGCAATAAAAAAATATAATCATTGGTAATTATAAATGAAATTTAAATAGAATTCCATCTGGATGTACATCATATTTAACAGTCCAAAAACATATAATGCGTTCAATACTTTATTTGGTAATAGATACTAAATTAAAGACTGCATTTTAAAATGACTTTCACCAATAAAATATAATTATGAGCTACAGTATATACAAATTAGAGTACTTAATGACCTCTAAATTTGTAATAATGTTGATTTTACCCTGCCCCCACTCATTACAATACATTGAGAGAAATTGTTCACCGGAAATGATGCATATTCTTGGCAATTAAGTGTATAGATCGTGTTAAATGCGTTAATACTTAATTGGAAATGGTCAAGTCAATATCCTGCTGCTCATTTGGGAGTACATTACAATTTGCTACATATTTTATTTTCAAATAAAAGTAACATGAACTATTTTTTAAAACACATAATAGTACTAGAGGTGCTACAAAGGGGCACGTTACGTAAGATCAGCCTGATCACTGACTGAAATCAATCTAGAGATGTACATTTGTGGTTGTCATTTGAGGAGAGAGAATTGAAACATTAGGCTTTGCTCTGATAGCCTTTGCAGTCGAAAGCTTGCAAGCATTTACAACAGAGTAACCATTATTACATGGTAGTTGGGGATTGGTGTGGTGCCCATAAAATCCCAACCAGAGCTATACATTCCTTGTACATGCATGTGCAGAAAGACAGATGGCTCCATTGGTGCTTCAAAACACTGGCCGGACAAAATGGCTGCCCTCTGGGTCCTCAGGTTGACATATCCCCTTCCAGAACCTCCCCATTTTTACTTCCTCTGAGCCAGTCAGCATTTTGAAGCACCAGTAGACCAGGTTTAGATTTTTTTTTGTAAATGTTGGGGTCCACACTCCAATTGTACTATAAATGAACCCGTTACAATGAAGTGTGTAATAATGGGGTTCTACTGTACTATCAAGACTCACACGTAAATAATGGCATCTCGAGTGAGTTACTGAAGGATTGCAGGCACTCACGGAAAGAAACAACTCCATTACAGTGAAGGAGGGACAACATTTGGTGTGGGAAACACATTTTTACACTGGCAATGGTATTTGTCAATGATACTGACAAATGATAACAATGTTCCTAAGAATATTGGGATCAGACTATTGATGGCAGTCTCGGCCTTAGGTCAGGTACGGAAATGAGGAAAGATGGCATGCTCTGAATGCTGAGGTTGTTTGATGAGAGATCTGATCATACATATAAAAGTGAACCAGAAGGCAAGGACATTGAAGAAAGGTGATGCAAAAGTCTGTACTGTTGAGCTGTGTTTAATATTCTCTGTCAAGTCAAGGTCAGTAACAAACTAATGAACGCTGAGCTGAACTGATAAAAGATATTGTGAAGCATTTCAAATATAAGGCAAAGGCAATGGTTAAGAACATACCTTCAGAATTCTGGGCTCTCCAGACCCTAAGATTTTGTGTTCAATAGCCTGACAAGCTACTGGTAAGGTTGCATCTCAAATGCGGACAGATTTCATACAAGTGGATTTTGTAACGATCTTAATTCCTCCTGGGCAGATGGAGTGTAACGGCTCAGAAATGGGCATCATTTGGCCCACCAGGTGTGCTGTGGTGCTTTTCTCCACATGAACAACATAATCTTATCCCACTCACATATGCAAAATTCTTACCCTTTAATGCTTCTCTTTTTGAAGTATCTATTGTAATTTCCTCTCTGAAATAATTTATGGACTCTCAACAACAACAACAACAACAACAACAAAATTACATTTGTAAAGCGCCTTTCACGTCGAGAGAACGTCCCAAGGAGCTGAACAGTCGGGGATCAGGACCCGAGCATGGGGGGCAGGGTTGGGTTGAAGGAGGGCAGAGAGGTAGGAGGGCGGATGAAGGCACGGTCAAAAAGGAGGGTCTTCAGTCATGCCTTGAAGGAAGTATGGAAGGGAGCAAGGTGAAGGGATTGTGGGATGGAGTTCCAGAGGGTGGGGGTAGAGAGGCTAAAAGCCCGACCGCCGATGGTGGGGCGGGTGGGGCAGGAGACATGGAGCAGGCCAGAGCCTGCTGAGTGGAGGGAGCGGGCAGGTTGGTAGGGAGTCAGCAGGTCAGAGATGTAGGAGGGGACAAGGCCATGGATGGCCTTGAAAGTGAGGATGAGGATTTTGAATTCTATCCTCTGAGGAATGGGGAGCCAGTGGAGCTGGGTGAGGGTGGGAGTGATAGGGTCACGGAGCCTGGTGCAGGAGAGGACATAAGCTGCAGAGTTCTGGATGATCTGCAGCTTGTGGAGGGAAGAGTTGGGGAGGCCGACAAGGAGGAAGTTTCCGTAGTCGAGCCTTGAGGTGACGAGGGCACGTATGAGGATTTCGGCAGCCTGAGAGGTGAGACAGTTGCGGAGTCGGGCAATGTTGCGGAGGTGGGAGAAGACAGAGAGTGGCAGGTCATAGCACGGATATGGGGGAGAAAGGACAGTTGAGGGTCGAGCAAGATGTCCAGGTTCCTGACTGGCTTGGTGAGGTGGAGTGTGCATCCGTGGATACAACGGTTTGTCCCAGAGAATTCCACATTGCAGACACCCTGGGAATATTTTTCTATCTTCCCCTTTAATTCTTTTTGTGATTATCTTAAAGTTGTTACCATATCATTAAAATATAACTATTTTATTTATTTCCCCCGACCAAAATATGCAGTGCGCTACTGATACCAATATCTGTCACACCTGCCCAAGTGAGATGTGACATTTCCAACTGTAAATAAGACAATCCTAATCCTAGAATCATGGAGAATTACACTGCAGATAAAGGCCATTCAGTTCATTGAGTCTGACTGGTCTCTCAGAGCAAGCTGCAATCCCACTGCCCCACCCTATCTCCATGCCCTTTTCAAAATTGCCTCTGCCAAATTTGCTCCACAATCAATCAAAAAGGCATTTCTCCACAAAACTGGTTTCAAATAAAGTTACTACTGACTCAAGTATTTAACCAGCTGGTAACTAAAACATACTAATATCACTGTCTTACCTAAAGGTGTTCCTACACCATATCCTTTCGAGTCAATGAGCCCACCGATCTGGGTCAGGTTACAGTTTCGCTGGGTAACGAACTCAATGTTAGTTGACTCC
Organism: Callorhinchus milii; assembly: GCF_018977255.1. Classification (NCBI taxonomy): domain Eukaryota; kingdom Metazoa; phylum Chordata; class Chondrichthyes; order Chimaeriformes; family Callorhinchidae; genus Callorhinchus; species Callorhinchus milii. The sequence goes on from NW_024704745.1 coordinate 49,682,880, forward strand.
ATCAGAAGAGCATAGTCCGTAGTGAGCACCCGCTGGATCCCCACATCATTATTTTTCACCAAGGCTGTCTGCTGTCGACTGCTCATGAATGCCCACATCTTTTCGTAAGTCGAAATTTTGGATTTCTGTAAAATTGACATCAATTTATCTTTACTTGAACTATCTGAGCATTCAAGACAAAATTATTAAAGCATCATTCTTTAAGACAACTTAGCCTATGTTACAAACTCCACCTTCTCATGTTGGGTAGAAGTATAATGTTGTGAAAATATTGACAAAACTGACAATAAGTGACATAAGTTATAACTTTTACATACAGAAAATGTTTACAATTGAAACAAGAGCTAAATTTAAGACAATATTTGCAAAGGCAGCAGTGAAACAAGTGTAAACTTTGAATTTTAGATATAAGGAGTTTTTTTTAAAAAAACTAAAGTCAATTAGAATGGCGGTAATATCCATGTGATAGTCTGGCAAATTAGAAATATAGAAAATATTACTAATTGGACTCAGACAAAATTGATACAACTCCTTAGGTATGACAGTTTGGGATCCATTTTTCATCTTGTTATTGTATTCTTTGTGTAACAATGTTCCACAATTTGTACTGCCCCAGAGCACTGAAAAAACCCAAGAGGTTTACTTTGCTTCCAATTTCCTAATAATTGAGTAAGTAGATACAGTAGAAGCCTTTACATTAAAGAACTTCACACATTTGTCAACAATCTAAATCAGTGAAAAAAGCATAAACATAGATTAGAGTAATCCTATCATAATCCTTGCACTTAATTTAGAATCTATAACATTAAAATAACTCACAAAGAATTGTTTTCAAGGGCCCTGAATATTTGTCGACAAACACAGCAGTCATTTTGTGCACAGCAGATTCCATAGCGAATCATGAAGTGATTTACCAATTTATTGTTGGCCTGGACACAGGGAGAAGCTCCCTTCTCTTTTCAAATGGTGTTGTGTGATCTTTAATGTCCTTTTCAACAAGCAGATGGAACTTTGATTTAACATCTCATTCAATGCCAACAATGCAGTGCTTCCCCAGTACTGAAATAGCAATGTCATTCTGGACTACGAGCTCAACAACTCTAAATAATTTGAAATAGTCAGTTTGTATCCACATAATTATAATGGCATATTTATAATAATATAATAATATAATAATTATAAATGTTTGCAGGGCTAAGTTTGTAATTGCTAAGCATTTCCTACTCTCTTAAATAGAATTAAATTGAATCACATAGAATGGGTTAAATAATTTGCACTAATAAGGATTGGGTAAAGAAACGACCTCAAATATTAACCTGTTGATTTTTATTTTTATGCAAGACAGAAAAACTTACCTTCACCCAAATGTTCAGAACCATTCACAACCATGAACACGTCCGTCAAACCTCTCCTCAGTTTCCTTTTTTCAGAAGAGAAAAGTCCCAGTGTAGCCAACTGCCTAACCTTATCAAATTAGGGAAATCACAATGTACTCGCAACTCCAAATGTGGTCTCTCACAGCCCACATATGATTTTAAAATCACCTCTCATGACTAATACATTGTAGCCTTCGCAAAATTATCCAACATTTTCATTGGCAAACAAAACAAAATATAAATCAAATCTAATGGCGGAAATAACTAAGTTCCTGCCTGGTTTTGGTATACTTCACTGAAGCACATAATTGTTTGGAGACCACACTCAGAACAGGACCAATTCCTCAGAACATCCAGCTAGAATCACAGTGGCAGACAGTAGCCCTGTGTGTAAATTATAGCATATAACTTAATCCATGTCATTTTTGGTTCCACATGAGAGTGTGAACATGGATGGAGAAAGAATGAGGTTCGATAATACTTTTCTTCAAAACCAGCATATGTCGTACCTTAAAAAAAGTCATTGTTGATCCATCCCCGACTGCCCCGTATTCTATCTTGGTTTGTTTTGCCAAGTCATCAGCTGAGTCGATGGGCGATTCCATTCTTTCCACAGTCAGAAATGCAGCCAAGTTGGCAGTGTACGATGATATTATAATTAAAGTAAAAAACCACCAGATTCCACCCACTATTCTAGTGGAGAGAGCTTTGGGCATCAACTCTGATCCTGTTATAACAGCAGCAACAATAAAACATGTTAAGTTCACATTCTAAGATCCACTGGATAAGCCCCATCTTCCCCAGCAAATAGTTTGCATTCATCTTTCATTTGCAGTTCATTCGAAATAATACAGTGCAATAAAACAGTGCAGCCCAAGAATGAAAATACGCAAGATAATGTTATCCTACAGAGGAGAGTTTGGCATTGATCACCGGTATTGGCGGCACTGGCATTGAGGATGGTATTGAACAGCACAAGGGATAGGATATGCAAAATGATACACAAAGAGAGGTTAGCTACTTTGGCGCACTCTTAAAATTATATATATTTTAATAGAACAACAAACAGAATAAACTAAATCTTTTTTGGGTGGTATTGCATTTTCAGTTTCATTACCCTATAACATAGAAGCAAACTGAATTTCAAAAGTATGATGGAAACTGAAAAAGTCAAAACATTAGTTAATTGTCTAAAAAATACATCTGTAGGATTTACATATACTCAAACATTCAAGAGGACACTATGAGAAGTTGAGAGTGGAAAATGATGGTCTGGTGGTCTCACAGAATCAAATAATCCTGGCAGTCACTGATCTGATGTGTCTTGATTTTCAGTTTGATGGACTGGGTTTAACCTCTGCTGCAGAACAATTAACTACTTAAGCACTATCATCCATGACAGTAAGGGATAACTAAAGTCAAAAATGTATAGAGGTGTACCAACTAAATAACCCCAAAGGTCTTTTTTAGTGCCGACAAGGGCAATATGGGATGTGTCCTGTTTGTGTCTATTAACCCTGCAAGTCAAAGCCCAACAAGTAGAGTGGTTCTAACATGATGAGCTGCATGGCTTTAGCTGATTAAACTCCAACAGTACCCTTGGCCTTGGCTCTTGCCAAACTAAATTCTTTGGGAATTGGTTGCGTCCCTCCAGGAGAGAATGGATACTCTGCACCAGACAAATCCAAATCATAAAAGGAATTCTCAGTAGTTTGGTTTGGATAAAATAGTTTTTTTGAATGTGTCAAATATGTGACTGATCAAAAGACAAATGGCCACTGACTATACCCAGGAAGTTTGACTTCTTTACCCTATGAATCTAAGGTTTCTAGTTATTGGTAACTAGGCTTGACTTTTCATAGCTTAACACTCACTAACTACACCAGGGCTTTACTCTCAACTGGAAAATCAAACATTACATTCCTATACAAAAGTAGACTTTAGCTTGCTGGGTCAGCACTGGTATAGCAAGCCCAAATACCTTGGCTGTTTTTGATTAAACTCTTTAAGACAAGTCTTAATGATTGGGGAGGGAATTATGATCCCAGACAGAGGCTGCTGCCTATTACATTCCACTTGATGAACTGGAGCAAGTCAAACCCAGCTGGAATATAACTAGACAAAGGGAACTTGAGCTGTACTAAGAAATGACAGCTCAAGTTCAACAGCTGCAGTAAGAATTGCCAGGAAGGTTTCCTTGTACACCCCTTGAAATCCTAATGGTACAGATAGCTCAATTCTGATGGAAAACTATAGAAGTGTAACTTAGAGGTGTCACTTATTTATAATCAAATCTAGGTTTGATTAGAGACATGAGGCTTGTAAGGCAATCAGATTCATAGCCAGGAATATTTATGTGATCTCTTGAATCTTGATGTAGTATTACAGAATTCTATATCAACAATATTTGTTAATTCACAGCAAATGAAAGGAGAAGGTGAAATAACCATAAAACCTGGTGCATAAGTGGCACTCTTATGTTATGGCTGTGATTTTGTTAGAAAAGTAAACATTGCACTGTGTGAAAGTAACTCCTCTGGATTTGAAGAACATAAAACTAGATGTGAAGATATGACTTTTATCGTAACCTAAATTTTCATATAGTTTTCTCTTTCTATCCCATGTAATTATGTTTTAAAGAAAACTTGCGTGAGGTGGCTTTTTTTATAATACTTTTATTTAGACCAAACAAATTGTTCAAAGGATGATTAATGCAGAAATTCGTCCAGTGACAATTTGTTGGTAAGCCCAAGTTGTAGCAGGGACAACAAATCATTATTTTAATTAGGATAAAATCTGCTCAGAGACAATACTTGCTGAAGTCTCTTTAGTGCCTTATGGCAGACATGACAGCCAATCCTGATCCAGACTTTGCTCACGGTCTGTAGGAAAGAGAAAGTCTGATCATCATAGTAAAATTAAACAGTCGGCTCGCACTTTCATGCAAACAACACAGACTTTCCACATGGAAGAGATCAATGAAAACAGAAGAGGTTAGCATTTGGCTAGTCCTTTTGCAGCTATTAGTAGAAGCTATCATGGTGCACTTACGTCCACAATTACCACAAGTTTGTATGGGCAAACATTTGCTGGCTCACAAATGTTTATGAAGCTGTTAAAAGACAAGCAGAGTCTGGTTGGGGCTGACTGTCATGTACTCAAGGTAGTGGCAACTATCAGACACGACGTCCCACAATTTGCTGTGGATGATGGTAAACTCCAACACGTATGACATGCGTGGCAGATATACAAACAGTTTGCTAGCCACTATCATTAAAAAGTAAAAGTAGCTTTCATCAGCATTCATACACATGCATCCACCACAAACATACAAATGCTGTACTGTAAAACCTGATCATGCACCTGATCAATTCAATTTGAACAGATCAAAAAGTGCCTAAAACTATGACCCACTCTTTAACCCAGTGAGATTTAGCCAGCTTGTAGCTTGTTCACTGTTCAATGGGGTGCAGGGTATACTTAGTTTAATCATCCACTGCAAATTCATTCTAATACCAAGAAAGCAATGTAGCAGTATTAGAATCAGGATTAACCTGTTATCATGTTGCTGTCAATTTTCAGAAACGATTGAGATTCCACTAAAATACACAGAATAGTGTTGGGCTTACTACTTATGTATGTATATTTTTGCTGCAACACTACAAATATCCCACTGATATAAAGAACAACGCTTTTACTTCTTTGAAGATTTGTGCATCTGTGTTGATTGATAAATTAATTTGCATTTTTTGGTTGTGCTGCAAAGTGCATCTGTATGTTATTGAAGGACTGGTTGTTTATTTCTGGTTGGTCATGCTCTGTGATTGATTTGGAGTTCGGTTTTTAATTTACGTTTACTCTCTTACCAATATTTCCATCAAATTTTCCTTCCCCCTGTCCTTTCTGGTAGCCTCCTGCTTGCATTTACTCAGATGCAGTGCTGCAGCACTCCTTGTCTTATTGTTCATTGTTCATTGTGTACCTCAATAGCCAAAAGGAGTGGAAAACCCTCATTGATTTTCCCTTTTCTTTAATATAGGACCCTCATGGTAGTATCACTAGTGTTGGCTCAGCTAACACATCACAGATCAGGGATCAAACCTCAGACCTTCTCGGTGTGTGTCTCTCAGATCTCTCATTGAATAATCTTGCCTATCAGGAGTTTTCTAAATTTATTCATATTGTTACACTTGAAATAAATAACCATAGGGAGAGAGAGAGAAAATACATGCACTTTCTATCCATTGTCATTTAACTTCATATAAGCAGTTTGCACACCTTCTTTCAGATTAAGAGAAATTACTTAGCGCATGCATTAATTGTAACATTTTAATTGGCATTTTTCAGCCGAATGATACATGAAATGCAAGTGAAACTAAGATGAAACTCCAGTTATTTTCCTGCAGCTCATGTAAGTGTACAAAATTACAAAAGTTGTTACTTGCTACATTCTTTCCTATTTCACACAATGAACCCAACATTTACTCAATTGTATTCCTAATATGGTGTTCTTTCTTCCATTTAAGCGAAAATGGAAGTTTTTCTCGTGTATGATTTTTGCTCCCATTTCAGGCCTGTCAAGTTAGCCTAAATATGCAGGTTAGGCACAGCACACACCTCACCTCATTCACAGCAGAATTTAATTGCATGAATACACAACTTATACATCAGACGTTAATAGTGCTTAAACAAATCTCTGTACCGGTTGGAGTTAGTTTCATACAAGGCTTTACTTAGAATAAGCTTCATTTTTTTCATTATAATAATAACTGCCTTCTGCACCATGCATTTTCATTTCATTTCATAATAAAATCAGAATTTCATTGTTTTATTTTTAAGTTTGATATTTTTTGTACCATCAAACAAGCCTCAGAGAGGATTACTAATGATTAGTCTTTTTGAATGTCAACCAGGTTTTACAGTATTGGAGCATAGTTGCTGAGGATGGAGTTTACCAAGCACGAGGGACCCCAGCAGACTGTGGGATGTGTGTAGGAATGACGTGTGACCTATGTACCTTGCTGCATGAGAGCTCCAACTCCAAACCAGAAACTATTTAGTAAAGTAAAATTGTTTTCCACCACATCGGAGTCAGGATTGCAAGGGTGGGGGTTATACCATTCATAGGGTGTAAACCTGTGGTAATTAACAGAAACAGTCTGTAAAACATCGGATGAATACACAGTGCTCCAGCAAATCTGCCAACCATTCAATAATGCGGAAATAAAGATTAAGAAGTGGGTTATTCACCAAAAAAAAAATTACCACTAGTGTGGCATGTTGGTTCACGGTACATCTGGAGCAGGTTTACAACTCTCATCATTATAATGAACTTGCTGCGGTCTTTGCTGGTTTTGTGTTGTAATAATAATAATAGTAATAGGTTAGACAGTATGAGATTCTCTGTGTTTCTATCCTATAGAAGTATTTATATTGTGATCCAGGAGCTGCTTCCTTTTCACCTGCTTTTGCCTCTAACCCTATTAAATCTTGTTGCTCCATTTGGTTCACTACTTACTTGGCTGTAGGATGTCGGATGTGGGATTTAGTGCTGTTTCTTCTTCTTCTCTTGCTGTTTGGAAAACTATGGGATGCTATCAGGTTTGGAGGCCCTCTCAGTGCCCACTGAATAAGTTGACAGGATCACGTGGGGACTCCCTACAGCAGTAAGATTGTTATCAGAACCTCACGATAAAGGCGTAGACTTGCATCGTATCATTCCATGGCATAGCAAATCAACCCTCAAGCAAGCAATTACCTTGAGATCCTCGCACATGACAAAAATATTGATGAGTGGGACTGCATGAAGCTGCACTGGAGCCATTAGCCATCAGGTCATTCCACATGTTACACTAATTTCAAATTCAATGTCCTTTTATAAGATTGACATTCAAATAATGCAGGACTCAACAGGAGATTAGTGTACCCCAGGAATTCTATAATCCACTAATTTGATTTGTGTATTATATTGAAGGAGTTGGCTTGTCTGGAGTAAAATATACAATGGGATAAGTACCTTAGCCTGAGATGTAGAATTTCCTGAATTAGTTTGAAAAAATGATCCTAAATCCACTCAGAACCACTGGAGCCAGGCAGACCTGTACGTATCTGTGTACAGAATAGTGGCCGACAAGTTGTTTAAGTAAAATATCTCTGTTTCAGCAAATACTATGCAGTGACTTATACACACACATAAACACATTTGGAAGCATTCTGTAAAATAGATAATAAGCACGGGTGTAGGACAGGCTCCATTTCTTCAAATAAGCGCTGGTGCTGGCTAAGGGAGTCCTTTGACTTCTGCCAAGTTTAGAGTTTAGTGTCTACCTTTGCAATGTATGTAAAAGCTGTTCATGTAAACTAAATTATGCTAATTTACATTATGCCCCTTACCCTTGGGCAATCAAACTCCTTTAATTAAAAAGCATCTTTTGGAAACTGACTACTGCACTAGTTTTTAATAATAATAATTCTTGCATTTGATACAGCGATTTATCATGTCTTTGAGACATCTCAATGCACTTCACAGAATATACTGTAAAGTGAATTGCCTGTATAGTTTGTGGACGAAACACAGTAGCCAATTGTGCACAGCAGTGTCCCACGAACAGTCATGGATTGAGTGACCAAATTATTAATTTTTTTTTGAAGGGATTATTACCCTTGGAAAAGCCATCTGCCAATTGACTAACAACTGTGTTCCTATCTAGGCAAATAGAGGAGTGTGGAGTAAGGAAGCTTGCCCAATGTTTCTCCCTGCCCGGGAATTGAACCCAGGTCCTCTAGCTTGTGAGGCGAGTGCTCTAACCACTGAACTACAGGACTCCAATAGAATCCACAGCAGGAGAATAAACTGCAACATTGTTTTCTGCTCCAGATGTAATATGGACACAACACTGGTAACTCATTTAATCGGAGGGGGGTGGGGGGTCCTCTTAAAAAAAAACTAGATCCATATTATCATGCAAACACATTCTCTTAGACCTGGCCCTACAGAAATGCAGCATGTCACATGATAGGAAGAAAGCATTCAAATTTAGCGACAAATTCATGGAAAGAGGGAGTGTTTGGAAAGGGGTCTATTTAAATGTTTTTTACTCAATCAATGTTTTTATTGTACACTATTAATCTAGTTGTATACCTGACACATGAATGTTGTAAATAACCAGCAAATACTTAATCAACTATCATCAGTGATAGGTACTGCATTTCTGTAAGAGTGGTTTAGTTTATATTTTTCCTTCAGTGCAGAGAACGGAGCATTCTTGATTCGATTTATCTGAAAGACAGCTCAACAGCAAAATTATGTAATTTATTATGTGGGTGTTCCTGAGATTTTCAGAGCTATCAACAGCAAGTTTTTTTTTAAAGCCCCCCCCCACCCCATATGCAATAATTAAGATTAATTTGGACTAAATAACATGTGTTGCAAAGCATGTTTGAAAGTGCATTTGTATTATAAAGAGAACACATCATTGTCGGGATGATGCTGAACTTGGTCAAAAGACCATTTTAGGAAGAATTAGAAGAGCAATGCTGCAGTTTCCTGCAGCTCTTTCAAAACCTGTTTACTGAGTGATTTTCACAGGATCTGACTAATGCCAGATATTAAAACGCACAGAAGCAAAGAAATTTGGAATTAGCATGTAATTTATTTGCCCAATTGCAATTTGCTGTTTTGTTCCTCAATCTTCCTGCTCTGGAGGTAGTGGTCTTGTTTTGGTGAACAGATTCTGCAATGATAACTCACCCAAGCAACTATTCTTCATGTTTGAGTCCAAACAGGGAGTTTTGACAGACCGTTTGGTATGTAGTAAAGGGGGCTCGGGGGGAGGGGAATGGGGGGAGTGGGGGGAAGGGGTCTGCTCTCAGAATAGATAAACACAATCCGGCCTCCATTTAATGCCAAGATACTCAGCAGAGGATTACTGGGTAACAATTAATAGCAAGAACATTGGCCTCTCTCCATGGGAACACTGAATTATCTCAGCCCAGTTCAGCTGAACAAGTGCAGTCCAGGGGTTTTATCACAGTGTTCCCTGGTCTTTGTTGCTTTGTCATACATTCCACAATGCATTCGTCATCTATCACTTTCCAGGTTTGAAATAACAGTTGCATTAAAAATAGTTTTCAGTCTCACTTACACCATTAAACCTTAATGAAAGGCACACTAGTATCTGCATCATTCAAGATGGCTGCTCAAATTACTACATAAATCATTATTTGAGCTCTATTCAGTTCTCTAATTTTTTTGTATGTATGATGACTTTGTCCCCAGTTGTTAATAATATAATAATAATCCTTATAATAAATAATAATAATAATTTGATATTTGATATAGCACATTTCACGGCTTCTAGACGTCCCAAAGTGCTTCACAGAATATACTGTAAAGTGAATTGACTGTATATTTGTGGGCGAACGCGGCAGCCAATTGTGCACAGCAATGTCCCACAAACAGTCATGGACTGAAAATGACCAATTTATTATTGTTTTGTTTTGGAGGGATTATTATTAGGTGTGTGGAGTAAGGAAACTTGCCCAAGGTTTCGCCCTACCTGGAATTGAACCCAGGTGTCTCGCTTGCAAGGCGAGTGCTCTAGCCACTGAGCTACAGGACTCCTCACTTGAAGTTAATCACTTGAAGTGAGCCAATGTAAGTTTTGAGTTACAATTGTACTAGCAGAAAATAGGCCAAGTGGATCCTGTTTACAAGAGAATTTGATAACCTGAACATTTACAGGTATTACTTTTCTTATTCATAAAAATATTGGTGATTAACTTGCGGTATTTCTTAATAACGATTCCCATAATAAGGAATCTGAGTTGTGTAAAAGGGATTCCTTCTGCTAACCAGAAGTGCATCTCGTCAAATGATAGGATCACCATTCTGTCACAATCTATATTTGAAGTGGAGTTCCTTCAGCTTGATGGAAATTCAAATGGGATTCCTTAAAGTGTCTGGTTACCCATTTGTGTAATTTGTACAAAAAGCAAGGACTTTACATTGTACCCTAAAGATTTATGGGGTATCATATGGTTACCACCTCTATAAGTCAATGTAATATCATGCAGTTGGACAGATTCCATGTCTTGTCTCATCAACTGATGCCCCTATGCTCCCATCATCAAAATAGTTAGTTCTTAGTTACACATATAATTAAATTAGACTTGAACCTATGATACTTGAGGAGTAGATGATCTAACATTTGAGATTTGATGGCCTTGTTGCTCTTTTAAATGAAATAAGTTCTTCTTCTTGAAGTCAGAATTTGTGTTGTTCCTAAATAAATTCTATTCCTTACTTAAGTAACATCATTAAAATGTGATTTGAAATATCTCCTAACTTCTGAATAATGGTAACACCCAAAGTTGGGTGTAAATCCTTGAGCAGAGCTATATTGGGTTCCCACTCAGCAAAGCCTTCTTTGCAATTTTTGAGAATAGAAAAGAGTCTCTTTGGGCATATTCACTGGATACTTTTCTAATTCAGATTGGGTTAGTCCAATGTTTCCTTATTGCATTTGAAATGCCATGTTCAAAAATGGCAACCTATGATGGCAGCTCCCAGCACTTTTCTCATAAGTTTGGACATGACCTTTATTCAGATGTCAAATGATTCAAAATAACTTTTAAGCTTGTTCCTCAGATTACTAGTGGATGTTCAGGAATAGTAAACTTTTGGCTCCTATTTTACATGTGTTGGGTTAAAGACTGTTTCTGACTCAGGTGTGGCATTTCCCTCATGGTTGAAAAGTCTGCCATTGCCCATTGTCAAGGCTCACACATGAGTCATAGTGTAGGGTACAGGGCATCCATCATAGAATTGTAGAATTGTACCCTGATGGATGGAAAAGGGAGTTAAACACCTTCACGGAAAGTGGAGAGAGAATACTGGTGCGTGGTGAAAATTTGGAGAAGGAAAAAAAAATGAAACAGATTATATTAAAAAAAACACCTGCCACACTACAAGCCAGAAGTGCCACCTTTCCTCAAGTGCAAAGTAGCATTGAGACCACCTTCAAAGCAGAAACCATTTGATTCATTTGAAAACTGCATAACTAAAGAATGCTTAAAATTTACATCTTCCATTTCAATGAGCATGTAGGCAGGTGAAGAGAATACCAGTAAACAAACCTCACCCAAGTTGGGGTGAAAATTGCAATGTGTGATGTGTTCAATAACACACGAGTTGAAAAAAAGTAACATCATGATAATTAACGCATCAACAGGTCCTGTGTGTGTGTGTGTGTGTGTGCTGGTGGCAAATTACTCTCGTCTCTCAATACCCTTTTCAGCAATAATAATAATAATCATTTCATTTGGTATAGCGCCTTATCATGTCTTCAAGACGTCTCAAAGTGCTTCACAGAATATACTATAAAGTGAATTGACTGTACATTTTGTGGGCAAAACGCAGCAGCCAATTGTGAACAGCAATGTCCCACAAACAGTCGTGGATTGAGAAACCAAATTATTATTTTAAAAAGAATTGCATCAAGCTTTGTAACTATGTCCACATCTTTGGGCTGGCAATAAATGGGATACTGACTTAACTAACAAAACAGGTCTGATTTAATTGATATCCCACTAACCAGCAGTTCAGTCAGTTATGCAGAAGGCCAGTGAACTAGGTGGTCCACTTCTGGGCTCAAACAATGAAAGAGTCCTGGGGAGGATTTCAACTCTCTTACAGGACAGATCATCATTAACTAGCGCCATCAGTTTCACCACATGGTTCTTACAAGTGCTGTGTCTCTCAGCTCAGTGCACCGATGATCTTAAGGATTTGCTTAAATTGCATTGTGAAATACTGACATTTGATTCAACTTTTTTTTATTAGGAGCCACAGAAAGGTTCCAAGACACAATCTGAACTGGACAAGGATGTATAGAGAGAGGAAATATAGAGAGAGCACCACAGCCCTGTTCCAGAGGAACTACTTCTTATACACTTTTCCAGCGGACTTTAACGGTCCAGATCAAAACATGGGCTGGTGCTAACTAGAATGTGGTCCTTACCATTCCCATTTTGAATCACATAATTCAACAAATTCGCAAAATACAAAAATGACTGAAAGCTTCTCAGTTCTTACCAGATACACACTGTGTCTGTCTTTGCATAGCCATTTTATCCTGGAATCCACCTTGTTTAACTGGGATATAAACATTGCAAAAGTAGTGGGGCACCAAATATTCTATAGGGATGGAGTGTGCAGTGATCAAAAGATTGTCATTATTGTATCAGAATGCATGAAAAAAAGTGTATTTACCCCTCCCTTTTTCTCTCCCACCAGCCAAGTGTTACTCTCACTCTATCTTACCTGGCGATAACAAAAAGCACACAGCTGACTCCGAGGCAGGCCAGTAGCACATACATCCAAATATCTGGGGACAATGGATTCAGAAAGGAGAAAACACCTGGGTTTGTCCCGTTTGGTTTGCGGTAGAGGATACTAATCCCCAGAGTCAAGAAGGGTTTGGAAAAGTCAATAACCTTCTCTCTCACATAGGTAATAGTAAGAGGAGCAACTGCTAAATCAGCTATCTGCAAAAAGAAAACAGAAGATTGTAAGGTCATTTTCAAAACAAAGCAAAGATGTGGAACAGCAGAAGGAACAAATTACTCAGCAACATTTTGTCAGAAAACCCATGACAATCTCCTAGAAGGGAAAATCACTTTAGACAATCACTGGATTAAGTGATTGGACCGGAGGATTACCTCCAATAATTCCAAGCATTTCTACGTGGATACTTCTAAAGTTTTTATATTGTGGAGACTCTATTCACTTTTGGTTGTTGAGTTGCCTAAAAAACATGCATTTTGATTAACATAACAGGGTTTGTTGGATCAAAATATAGATACACTCACCCCTTCACCCATTTGAGGTTGATATTTGGAGTTCTCTGTCTAAAGAGAGTTTTGGAGAAGTCTCCACTGGGTTGAAATAGCTTCATAGAGATATGCCTGTCCACTGTGGTCCAAGACACTTGGAATTATTAACAGCTCCTCAACCTTTCAAGCCAAAGCCCTATCACTTGGGACTGTGTGAGTTGGACAGGTATCCTGCTGTATGGTACCCTTAGGGGCATTTACAGTCACTCCTAAATCCATGACTGCTGTAACCTTGACTCATTCACCTGGCAAGTATAGGCAGTGGATTAAAATATTCTGTGGTGGGGGGCCTGAATAAAACTTGTTGGGAGTATTTAAAACAGGCGAGCACTGTTGACTTTGGGAGAGGGCAAGATGGAACTCTGGGTGCTCCCCTTAAAGAGGTGAGTTATAGATAGATTTGAGGGGTGTGGGGAGAGGGGGGGGGGGGGGGGGCTGAGCCTCCTGTAGCTCCAGGCACCCACTGCCTATGCCAGGAAGACAGCTTGCATTATGCTTTACTGTAGTGTACACAGTGTGCTGATAGACAACACTGGTGAATATAACAGAATATATGTGATGTTTTCGTAGTTGAGCGCATCTTACCGTATTTATTCAAATCTAAGGCACCCCTGATTCTAACGTATAGGGAAATTTTAGAGAGTTTGGAGAGAAGTAAGTAAGGAATTTTACTAGAAATATAAGACCCCATCCCAATGGTGCATCCTGATTTTGGGGGTAGTTTTAATTGAAAAACGCAGGCCTTCGACTTGAGTATTTTCTACTGGCCAGTGCACAAGAAGCTCAAACCATTGGTAAGTTTAGCAAACAATGGAAAAATCGTCTCCGTAATGAGATACTATTGTATGTATTGTCAAAGTTGCAAGAATGATTTCTCAATGATTATCTTTGATTTTGGTGTTCTTTGATAGTGACTCAGACAGGAGTTCCAGTCGACTGGCCATAGAATATGGGATAGAAATACAAAAATTTAATGAGAACAGAAACCTTTTCTGTATTCATATTATATTTAACAAACACTTTCATGTCAGCCTGACAAACAAGAAGCACCTGGTTTGAATGCATTCCAGTGACAGATCACCACAATGCTACTCTATTTAATTAAGAATGCCAATGACTACAAACAATCGTGTTTGTACCATAATAGTGATACACCGACATAAAATCTTATGACCTGCAACAACAACAACAAAATTACATTTATAGAGCGCCTTTCATGTCGGGAGGACGTCCCAAAGTGCTGGGACCTGCCACATTGAAAGGCCAGTTTGTCACCATTAGGAACTGAAGACTGCTCTTAATGAGTCTCATTCACGCAGCGGGAAGATTTTTTTACTCCAAACAAACAATATATTTGTCGTTCTGAATGAAGTGAAGGCACTTGGTCACATCTTGGGAAAAACAGTCATTATTATTTGAATTTTCAGCCACTGAGTGATGACACCTACTGCTGCCAAATTGAACAGTAATGGACAAGTGGGAGTGCAATGTGTTATAATGAAGGGCAGGCAGCCTGACTGAAGGATCACAATGCAGGTTAAGCCTTTCAATCAAACTGCCTGTCCTCATTTACTACTGCTATACTACCAATTGTCTATTGGTGATATTCAGTTATACTTGAAGAACATTTTTTTTGGAGAACATTATAAAAATTGGATTCTGTTAAATTTCTAGACTCTGCTGGCTTGTGAATTGGTGCGAGTGGTATTCAGAGGCAGCAGCCTAAAATAACATTTTCATTAATCTCACCCTTTGCTCTGAGACCAGATTTAAGAAAAATGTATAACAAGCTGTTGAAAAATCTAATGATTGCCTGTGACATTAATAAATGTACTGTTTCGTACTGGTGCCTCAGATCCTACTGAGCTGCCTCAGGCACTGTTTGCTAAACAAGTAGAGATACACAGTTAGTCATGCAGATATCTTTAACCTGCTGTAAGGTTCCAGCTATTAAACCTTGACTAAAACTGCCTGCCCGGTCAATTCAAATACAATTCACTGCAATATGGTATTTGCATTGCGAGAAGAAGTCTGTGATGAAAAATTAATTTGGTTCAGGATGAAATTATGACAGAGGTTTTGGTCTGAATCACTAGAGGTACATATTTACATCATCGCTCCAAACCAACTGAAATCAATATTAGTTTTCAATGGCACTTTTGGGGGGAAAAACAAATAATGGGGTTCATTAAGTGGTGATTGGTAACAGGAGTTGCTAACAGGGCCTGGTGGGAACTAGAAGTGGGTCTCTCCAATCTGTAGAAACTCTGGCAAATGGAAGCAGTTTGAGTCGGATAAGAATGACCAAAACTTGGTGTGACATCTTCTGTTTACTGGCAGGAGTTGCTATTTGGGACTCAGTGTCTCTATTAACAATTCCTGTTAAAATCACAATGTATTAATCCCCAATATATGACCTCATGATGGCATTCGTTTCAAATGTCTATACAAATCCAGAACAATGTAGCAAAAGTAGTTCAACAACTGCCCCATAATTGCATTGTGATGAAATATTTGCATAACTAACATACTTATTTGTTCCACAGATAGGATAAATGTTACATACTTTGATGGATAGTGAAGGTTGCTTACTGATCCATTCACCTGGATGTTAATTCAAGGCTAGATGTCAATTTAATCATGGATGTACAGTGTAACACTGTATAATACTGGAGGGGTAATTCTCTTTTCGTTGGTAAATCTGACCTTGGCTGGTAGATACTTAATTCTGCATTGTCCAGTGAATTTATCAACCTTGACATTGTTTGTTTAATACAATATTTGTGTTATGCACTCTGCCAAGGCCATACACCCAACAATGGAGAATGTGATGCTCTGCCCTGCCAAGATTGGTAAATTTACCAGTGATTGGACAACCTTTTCATGGGTGATCCATTGCTGCGGAAATAATTCAGTCAGGTGGAGCTAAGAACCAAGAGTGAAGTGAAGCTGCCCTCTGTCAACTCCCACAGCGCTCTGCTCATTGTAACTCTCATTCAGCAATGAGCAGGCAATCTATCATCAGCAGCAGTGAAAGTTGAAAATAATTACAGGGTAAATTAAAATTAAGATTTAAATTAAGAAAGAGATTAGAAAAAGATGTCATCTGTCTTCAGATACAAAAATTCAGACAATTACCATTTAATTTAAGGGTCCATTTCTCTTTGACCGTGCCTTCAGCTCCCCTCTCGACTCTCTTCCCCCTCCTCGCTCCCTCCCTCCCTTCCCTCCCCTCACCCTGACCATTTCCCCCCTCCTTGCTCCCTCCCTTCCCTCCCCTCACCCTGACCATTTCCCCCCTCCTCGCTCCCTCCCTTCCCTCCCCTCACCCTGACCATTTCCCCCCTGCTCGGGTCATGACCCAACTGTGCAGCGCCTTGGGACGTCCTCCTGACGTGAAAGGCGCTTTATAAATGGAATCTTGTTGTTGTTGTTGTTGTTAAATGAGAGGTCTGAATGGTGAACTAACTTTATTGGAATGGGCTGAGTTGTGGAGGCATTTCACAAACAGATGAAACATAAGTTTCACCAGAGCTACACGCTTTGAGACTGTACCCTGTGTGGCGGGCACTCTTTAAGTGCAAGTTGTTGTTGAAGTTAAATGGAGTTTAATGTTGAAGTTTGTATTGCGTTATTTTGGAAATCATATTAAATTGCTAATGATCTAGTTTGTGAATAATTTGCGGCTAAGCGCTCCATCTTTTCTCAATTCATCTAGTTACTTAGGTTAGAACCTCCGGCTGCCAATTCCAATTCAGACATGTATCAATTCCCTTCAACTTTCATTTTGATTTTCAGATCACTTTTCACATTAACTAAAGCATCAAACATTTGTGCAACTAGAATGCTAACATTTTATTTTTTATAGTATCTCATGAAGCAGAATACAACCACATTACCTCTAGACACATTTCAAGACAGTGCCTATTGATCTGCACTAAATACTTCCTGCAAAAAAACAAAGACAGAATTCTCTATCCTCTCCCCCCTTGCTGGTATTGACTCAAGCTGAGGTATGGTTCCATGACCATAAGTAACCGTTTGGTATCTTGCTCATGCAGCCATTTTCTCTGTGTGAATTAAGACAGTGTTGGTCAGCTATTCAACAATGGAAGGTATCAGAGCCATATCTGACCTATACTCACCCAATGCCCACCCACGTGAATATCGCTAATTATTCCTTGAGATCACATGGAATAATGGTTAAGGGAGGAAACTCTGGCTTGTTTCCTCGTTCAAGCATTGCAGCTAATTATAGAGCCTCTATCCGTAATCTGGTTGAGATCAGATATTTCAGCACAGACAGAGGATCAAACCTTGAGGTTTCCTGGGTGCACACTAAACATTACTTTTACCATTGAGTCATTTGGGGAAGTTGTGAAAACAGTGGGAATTAATATGGACAATTTGTAACAGGTGTCAGGAGTGATGGTGACCAGAAGTGTAACACACAAACCTGAGGACACTCTGGAAACTGGAGATAGGTCATGCATGTGAACTAAGCATCTAAAGTAAGTATTAAGTACTTACTTAAATATGCCTATTAAGCAGTCTGAGACATTACCCCATGTGAAAGGCACTATAAATGCAAGTTGTTGTTGTTGATTAAGCGCAGATTGTCTCAATGCAATACTGTCAGGAATCATTATATGCAAATTGTCACTAATAGTGACTCCTCTTACAAATAGCTGCATATTACAGTCCAGTGTTTCACAAGTTTCCTTTTATTGTGGGTTCTACAAAAAAATGCAAAGTTGTATAGTATTGGAGGTTGCGGTGTACATTAGATAATCTTATAAAGACCAGCCTGTGTTATAAGCTACAGTTCTAGACTACAGCACAGTAATGCAAATATTACTTACGTGGTCAACGAGTTCCCGCACCATTCCATTCCACTGGCCCTTGTCGTTCTGGGCTCCGTACTTCCCATCAGCTACTAATCTAACTTCATAAGTGAAGCCCAGAATGTTTGATAACTCTTTTAACAAGTCAAGACAATAACCTTCAAATCGGTCATTGCCATAAAGAGGCTTGTCAGATTTCTTATACATCACGTAGGGATCTTCCTGCAAGACAGCATTGGCAAATGTAATCTTTTTAACACAATGTGATAATGAATCTGCTTTATTACTTTTCACAGTTTGATGGGAAAAGGTGAAAGGTTATCACCAACTGGTAATAACAGTCTCTAGATCAAAACCAGCTCTGGCTTCCACTTAGCATGGTTCAGAGTTTGGCTAAACACACTGACAATTTATTTTTACTTCCCTTTAAACACCATTCTGAGGATTCATTAATTCAGCACTGAGATTGTTTTGCTGTTTGCTTCTCCAAACGTTGCTATAGCCAATACTATTTTTTACTAAGATTATCTCACTTTCCAAACTCCTATGACTTGCCTTACTTATTCATTGATCTGGTGGTTCAAATGGATGTTACCCACTCCATGGCACTATTTTCAAGAAACCCAATGTGATCTGACTAAGATTCTTCCTCCAACCATATTCATTCCAATCCACCTCTTTACCCACATCCTCCCCCCACACTCATGCATAAAATGTAGTCATTCATTTCATTGGCGTTTCTAATACATTGCTGATTAACTGCCAAGTTTGCTTTCATTACAGCAGTCATGCACTTAAATGGAACTAATTGATTGAAGCTCTCGATGAAGTTTGACATGAAAAGTGTTCTGAGCACCATTTATTTGTTTTTTTGGGGATGACCAATATTCATCAGCAGCTTGGTAAATAGTTTGGATGCATTTTTATTCACAAGTGTGTGATGCAGTTGCAGTAACAGTAGAACTCAGTTACAATTCAGTACAGAAAATCCCCAGAATTTGGGCCTAGTCGGACTGGGTCTGACACCCAATTTTTTAAAAAAATCTGTGGACCCACGTACAGACTGCGGGACCAACTCTCCTAGCTCACACCAATGCTGCACTGAGTAGTTTCACCATCGTTTCAAAAAAGACGGTAATTGCTGGTACTGGCATTGTAATTTCACTTAGCCAGAAATTCCAGCTTGCTGGAATGAACCTCCGGTACATTGGTCCAGCTAGCTGGGATTTTAGTGCAATTTTAGTCCTGTCAAATCCAAGCGATGCTAAAATAGGCGTCATTGACCTGAAATGTTAACCCACTTTCCTCTCTCCATAGATGCTGCTTGACCTGCTGAGTGTTCCCAGCCACTTCTGTTTTTATTTCAGATATCCAGCTTCTGCAGTATTCTGCCTTTTTCTATAATGGTCGTGATTACCAATCATGACTTCCACATTCACTGCACAACAAACATGAAGATTGAATAATCACATGTATAGTTAACAGCCAAACAAAACTTACCAAAATAGTAGTGACTATAAGAGACCTATTGGACATTGAGACACTGATGTTTGATGGCTTCTCTTTCATGCTATCCGTCATGTTAAGGCCAGTGTTTGAGTTCCAGATTCCAATCTACATTCAGGAGATCAGATAATCTTCAGGTAAGATAATCATGCTCAAACCATTAGTCGCTGCACACACACTGGTATTAACGAAGAGAAGGTATGTGGCAATGTATATTGGACAATCCAGAATATTACTGCAGGTTTTCTAGAAAGATTGTCAACCACTGCACTCCAAGGCAGTCCACCCGTGTGAAGGATGCTATATACAGTATGTTGTTGAGAGTGATTTTGTTTTGCAAATTTTAGCCCCTACATCAGGCTCTCGGTTTCCTTTTAGTTTATTATTGCTTTGCTATGGTTGATCTGCCGAGGAGGACCAAATTCCACGCTCTACTAAGGTTAAAACCTTCCCCTTTAGCAATTGAATGAGCTAGTCCTAAAATTTGCAAAATAAAATCGCTCATCAATAACAGTGTTAAGACCCAGTAGAGGGCACCACCTGCTAGTGTTCCTTACATGCGTTAAGCAGTACATCGAGGAATATCGCAAATTTTACCCCCAAATTCTTTATTAATCCCAGAGATCAATGCGAATATGACCGTGGTTCCATGTCCATATGTCTGATAGGGTTATAGACAGGAATCCATTCATTTTGAGATTTAATAGGAAATGCTGTAAAATACCTTACATTAAATAAATGATATATATTTTAATTCAAAATTAATGATTACTTGATTTACTTGATTTTGACCCAAAAGATATGAGTCAGTGAGCACTGGAATGATCTCATTTTCTATTGTAATTATACGGCACTAACCAGAGAATATGGATAAGCATATAAGAGAGTTGTAAGTGGCTACATCTATATTACCTATTCACATCACTTTAAGTGTGGAAGTCAGAGATTAAAGATGTACACATTGGTTACTGACCTTTCTTGTCCTTTGCACTATATAAATGCAAGTTTTTGTGGTTCTTAGATTTTTAGTGATTATTCGAGAGAATCATGGGACTATTATCCCATCAGAAACAGCACAGAATTTGGCAGGATCTGCTTATAATGGGAACATTTTATTTTTATACCATTATTACATCTCTGAGCATTGTGAAACCTGTTTTACAATGCTCCAGGATGTAATAACGGTATAAAAATGGCTTGTAGTTTTTTTTAAGTAAGTTTGGATAACAGGCTTCACAAAGTAAAACTGTACTTTGAGAGTGGCGTCAGCCTGGTGCCAGCCTTCACCACATTTAGCATACGCCAAAAAACATTCAATTACCAAGGATTGTGTCTGGCTTAGAAACGAAGGGGTTGTTTTCTGTTTGTTGGTAAATTTACCGATCTCGGCCATTGAACCTTCAATGAAATTTTCACAGTCACAAATTTAACACCCAACAGAGGGAGTCAAGTTGCCTACAAGCTCAGTAAATGTAACAACATGCAGAGAATAACTCACATAACGCTTAGTCCAACAAAACAGGAGATGACCAACTTGGGACTAAACTAAGCAGGACATAACTTACGAACCACACCAAATATGGACACGTCTCTCTCAGTACAAACCTTCCGCCATATTTTGCTGGAGTGAATAATGTCACCAGGAAGCTTGTAAAGAATAAAGGAGCTTGTTAAAATAAAAAAAATCATGTTTTAATCCTAATTTAATTGTCAACTAGAATAAAAATAAACAAATAAAAAAACAAATAAATGAGTAAAATAGAAAGAAAGAATTAAAAAAAAATAAGTAACGGTGTATGATTTATTATAACCAGCTAAGGAGCTGTGGTATGATATGATTTTCCATCATATTCTGAGGGCACAATGCTATTCGTTAGTCACTAAAGAAATATTCAACAAGGCTTTCCTGTTGATGCTAAATATAAGAAGTATTTGAACAACCAAATAAATGGTTAATTTCAGCAGGGAAGGTCAGAAAGTAGAAACTGGGAGTCTAAAGTATCATATTAAAATTGAATTTCTTGTGTTAAATGCAGCTTCAAGTTTACAAATGTGGATTGTGAGATTTGCAAAATGGCAAACTGGAAATCCCAAGTCAGCAAATTTAAAAATGAAGATTTCCCATCAGCATTTGCTTGGTGAAAGTAGATTTACTATCATATAAAATTTGGGATATGCCATTCACAAATCTTGTCATGAATCTTTCAACACCATATTTGTAACCTGGATGTCAAAATTACAAATACAGTTTATGAATAACACAACCCACTGCTTTCTCCCCATTGTGAATGTGTTAAAGCAGGGCCTAATAGTTCTTAAATCACATGAAATAAATGCCTTTCCAAGCGGCAATTCTCAAGTTTGTCACTCACAATACACTCTCAGTTTCTTTAAACTGTACATTTTTCAGAGCAGGACGTTATGCTTTCAAAATAACAGGTAATGATAATGTGACTTTCTCCAGCAATGTTTACAACATCCTTGTCAAGAAAGGATTTTACCATGTGGGCAATAAGCAGGGCATTAAATTGTTCACCTTTTCCAGACCTTCCTCCTTTAGACTTATAACGTCCAAGTCAAAATCCTTCCGCAGACCATCAGTCTTATTAAAGGCGATATGTCCTGTCAGGCCATCCCACTGAGCCTAATGGCAAGATTTGAAAAATACATTCAATTTCTCTTCAGTTACCTCTGAATTGAGTAAAAAGAGAATCCCATCATTCGCAAGTATGGTTTATTCAAGCACAGAGGCAAATAAATCAATGTTAGTTTATATCCTAATGAAACAGTCTATTCTAAATGTCATTATCATTCCTTTTTGTCTAGGTAGAAGTGCAATTCACAATGACTTTTTCCATTTATTATATACTTTGCTCTAAGAGAAAAGTTCAACAACAACAAAATTATATTTGTAAAGCGCCTTTCAAAACCAATCATGCTATTCTTCATCTAAACCTGCATATGAGCATTGTGCAGTAAATCTAGATGTGTTTGACGGCAGAAATGTAACTGCATATCTGCTCTAATCCTATTCTCCTACTCTTTTCTCATCTCCTTGCATGCTATTTTTCTTTGAGTATATTGAATTCTCTTTTAAATTATGCAATGAGCTCAACTTCAACACCCATTTGTGGTAAATCACTCCACAGTTTAATACCTGTGTAAAAACCTTCTAATGTTTCCCTTTATTATTCTGATGATAATCTGCAAATCATGTCCTCTTGTTACTGATTCGTTAATTAGTGAAATAGTCCCTATCTCTTTACCCTTGCAAAACCATTCATTATTTTGAAAATTTCTATTAGATTCTCCTTAACCTTCTCTGCTCCAGTGAAAATATTCCCAAATGTCATCATTCACGTTTCGTTTGTTTTCTCCTGTCCTTGAACAAAATCTATTCAGTATGACATTAATCCATAGATTTTTTTCTGAATGCCAATCACACATCAAATCAGCACAAGGTACTTGCCATCGCACCTGTACCAACAGTAAAAGACCACTATCTAAACTGCCAAATAGGCTAAGCAATTGCTGCAAGACAAATCATTGCTTTTAATGTTGGACGTTGAATATGTTTCTCTTATTCCCTAATGATATTTGATAGACTGTTGTTTGTACCTTATTTACACCTTGGCAAAAATGTTAACTTCTGCCAAAATGCGTGTTTGAAATAAAGTTAATAAAAAAGGAATCAGGAATCAGCACCACAGTTGATTTGTTTTTAATGTAACATTAGTTACCAAAGATAGCATCTGCTTCATAGATAGAAAAAATGTGAGTTTAAGACCATTACCCAATCTCTGCTCTTAGGTAATATTCACAAAAACACCTGAGTTTCAATCTCATGCATTATGATTGTATTTGAAAGACCTCATTAATTTGCAATTTTTGTACCTTGCTCTGCCCTAACTATAATTCTATGGGCTGAAACATGCAAATAATTACGTCAAATCTTTTCTAAAACATTGCATTTTCAGCCCTTTCTATAAATTATTCACAGAACGCAGAGCATCTCCAGGCATAATATTGCTATAATCTAAATAGATATTCAAGGACATAACCTTGAGAAATAGACTAATTTTCCTGGTTTATAAGTGCATAAATATAAGAGTGTTATCCAGGAAGATCCTTCACTGTACTGGATCTCTCTTAAGTGCTCAAATCTGTGCATTCAGCTTGAAAATAAATTGCTGCTAAAATCACAAAGATAAATCTCGGACTTGCCTCTTTGATAAGGTTCATAAACCTCGATCCAAATCGCCAGGGCTTGTGCCTGTGACACTGTAAGGAGCTGACTGTCATTTGTGAAGCGCGTTGGAAGGCTATGGACACCACATAGACTGCATCGTACATCAAGGCTGCATCCGTCTGCCAAAAAATACCAAAACAGCACTTGAAAAGTAGATCCCGACAAGAAATGTTAATATTGGACATTAGCAAGATGTAGACAGAACAGAAATAAACACAAGTAGCAAAATTCCTTCCACGCCACTTCCTTCTGATGAGAACATTTTCTGCTGTCCAACTACGGTATAAATATACTGTATTTTTTTCATAATGATCCTTTGATTGAAAGACATTTCTATTTTGAATGTGAATTATTATAGTTTTGTCGATTGTCTTCATTTAAAAGTAATTTACCATTTACAAATCTCTCTGTGTTGTTTATCAAGATTGGAATGCAAAAATAAAATGTTTCACAAAGGATTCAACGTGATTTTATCACATTAAATCCAACACACAAATTCCTTTAGGAAATATCACATTTTCCACCCTATTGTTGTTTGAATCAGAGTTGATAGGAAATTATGTAATAAAGAATAATGGATACACAGTGGAGATTAGTCTGTTTATCCTAACAGTTAGCCTGAGATTAACAAATGGTGCAATATCATTACATGCTACTATATCTGAGTACAGAGCAGTTTCAGTATGTTGAAACACTCAAACATGTGACAGATTGTCTAGCATGCCTCATCACTGATGTGGGTCCTGGTCAAACCTCAGTGCTCATCTTTCCATTTATATCCAGCCTGAGGACTGGCCGGTTGCAAATGTTACACTCCTGTTCAAAAAAGAGGATAAACCCGGGAAGTACAGGCCAGTCAGCCAAATGTTGGTGGTAGGAGAAACTTCTGGAGACTATAATCTGGGACAAAATTAATTTTGGAAAAATCTAACATGGATTTGTTAAAGGTAAATAATGTCTGACAAACTTAAATTCTTAAGTGATGAAATAACGGAGAGGATTGATATCGGTAGTACAGTTGATGCTGTGTATATGGACTTTCAGAAGACATTTGATAAGATTCCACATAATAGATTAGTTAGCAAAATTGAAGCCTAAGGGATAAAATGGGCAATGGCAGCATGGATACGAAATTGGTTGGGAGGCAGAAAGCAGACGGGAGTGGTGAATTGTTGTTTTTCAGACTGGAGGGAAGTATACAGTGGTGTCCCCCAGCAGTCGGTATTAGGTCCACTGTTCTTTTTGATATACATAAATGACTTGAAAGGGTATAGAGGGCAAAATTAAAAAATTTGCAGATGACGCAAAACTTGGGAATGTAGTAAACAGTGAGAAGGATGGTAGCAGGCTGCAAGAGGACGTAGACAGACTGGTGAAATGGGCAGACACATGGCAGATGAAATTTAATGCAAAGAAGTGTGAGGTGATACATTTTGGGAGGAGGAACGGGGAGAGGCAATATACACTAAATTGTACAGTTTTAAAGGGTGTTCAGGAGCAGAGAGATCTTGGGGTTCACGTACATAGGTCTTTGAAGGTGGCAGTACAGGTTGATAGAGCTGTTAAAAAAGTACATGGCATCCTTGGTTTTATAAATAGAGGCATAGAGTATAAATGCAAGGCGATTCTGCTAAACCTTTATAAGTTATTGGTTATGCCTCAGCCGGTGTATTGTGTCCAATTCTGGGCAACACACTTTAGGACGGATATGGACGGATGGACGAATTTATCAGAATGATACCGGGGATGAGGGACTTTAGCTATGTGGAGAGACTAGAGAAGCTGGGATTCTTCTCCTTAGCGCAGGGAAGGTTAAGGGGAGATTTAATAAAGGTGTTCAAAATTATGAGGGTTTTGATAAAGTAGATAGGGAGAAACTGTTTCTGCTGGCAGGTGTGTCGGTAAAGAGGGGACATAGATTTAAGATAATTGGCAAAAGAACTAGAGGGGAGATGAGGAGAATTTTTTTTACACACAGAGAGTTGTTATGGTCTGGAATACACTGCCTGAAAGGCTTGTGGAAACAGATTCAAAAAACACTTTCAAAGGTGGATTGGATAGGTACTTTAAAAGGATAAAAATGCAAGGATATGGGGAAAGAGCGGAGCAATGGTACTGATTGGGTAGCTCTACCAAGAGCTGCCACAGACACGATGGGCCAAATGGCCTCCTTCTGTGTAATATTCTATGATTCTATGATTAATGATGTAACAATAGTCCAGGCAGCTCATGTAATTTAGTGGACAAATAAGAAGGAATGGAAATCTTGTGCAGCAAGATATAAATGGGGATAAATAAACTTAATACTGTAGGAACTAGGACATACGTGGGGCTTGCACCTTGCTGATGTTACATATGAAACAGCTGTGACCAACAGCACACTGAGAAATCCAGTGCATAACAAAATGTTTTCATCATATTCAGGCCATTTGCAGTTGTTACATGATTAAATCCTCATCCAGGCTGACAGTACAGACAGACCTCTATGTTTAAGAATGTCATTTGCTGCAAATGCTTGTGGGATCATCAAGGCTGACACTTCACTGCAGTGCTGGGGAGAGCTGTATCGTCCGAGGTTTTTGGATGATAAGTTAAATTAAGGTTTGTTTTTCAGCTAGTTACTGAAGATCCCTTGGCATAGTCTAAGATTGTATTCTAAAAGAGAAGGGACTTTCTCTCCCAGTAAGCTGGCCAATGATCCTTCAAATTACAGTACTTACTTACCTCAAATCTCTTTGTAGGATCTTGCTATAAAACAAAAACATCACTACACTTGACCATAATTACTTGTGAAGCACATTGTGAAGTTTCAACATGACAATGTGTTATAATCCCTCCAAAAAACAAAACAATAATAAATTGCTCATTTTCAATCCACGACTGTTTGTGGGACATTGCTGTGCGCAATTAGCTGCCGCGTTTCGCCCACAAATATACAGTCAATTCACTTTACAGCATATTATGTAAAGTGCTTTGAGACGGCTAGAAGACATGAAAAGCGCTATATCAAATACAAGGATTATTATTATTATTATTATTATAAAAAGTGCAAATATACTATCCTACTCCCCGCCATTGACAGAGTCCAAGAGAATTTCTCCAAATTTCAGGAACAATAATAATCTTTGCATTTGATATAGCACCTTATCACGTTGTTGAGATGTCTCAAAGCTCTTCACAGAATATATTGTACTGTGGATTGATTGTGTATTTTGTGCATGAAATAATGGACTGGTTAGATAGATGGGACTTCAAGTTAACATTTCATCTGAAGGATGGCACCTCTGACTGCATTGGCACTGTCTGAATAAATATGTTTGGTTCAATATTATCAGCATCGGTGACTTCCTGATGAATGTAGAAATTAATATGGATATGGAGATCTCCCCCTCTCCCTGACCTCAGCATAGAGTCATAGAGGTCATTGCTGTTTTCAATCATCATTTAGTGCTGTTTTATGGACTAACTAACAACTTAATTCAATTGGTATCTTGTGCAGAAGCAGTCAGAAAGTAGGTCTGCATTTGGGAATATCTATTACAGCTGCTAAGTGGGAATCCAAGATGATGGATATTTAAGATGTTGGAAGTTGATTTGACATGTTGAAGAATCCTAACAGATTCCATGGTGCATTGGAAAAATATCAAATCTGTTATGAAACTTCGTATTTTTTACCCCAAATACATAGACATCAGCTGGTACCGAGTGATGGGAGCTGTACACCATGGTTGGATACATAGAAAATGTTCCTTACTCTGTCCAGCAATGTGCCTCAATCCAACATCAGAAAACACCCCTAATAATAACTTTGACATGGTCAAAAAATTTAGAACAATAGTGCATAAACTCGAGCTCAGATGAAAGATGCTGAAAGAAGATAGTTCCTATTTAATAAATTTACACAGAGGGAGACCAATATATGAAATAGACTGTCCTGGGAAACAGAGGAGGTAGACTGTGTCACC
The DNA here is from genome assembly GCF_018977255.1 of Callorhinchus milii. NCBI lineage: Eukaryota > Metazoa > Chordata > Chondrichthyes > Chimaeriformes > Callorhinchidae > Callorhinchus > Callorhinchus milii. The sequence goes on from NW_024704745.1 coordinate 49,710,715, forward strand.
AAATTCAAGAGGGAATTAGCCTGCTATTTGATCAAGAAATTGATCAAGGGATATGAAAGACAGAGTAATTTAGGATATTTTTATTTTGTAATTGGCCTGAATGGTCTTGTCCAATCCGGAAGATTCCTATGTTTCTATGTTCCTACCACACTATAGTGAATACAGTACTTCCATTTCCAACAGCGCCTCTCTAATGCATTGCTACTGTGCCAACCAGTCTCTGTTTTCATGTGCATTCTATTTAGTATAGCTTCAAAGCTGTTGTTAGGATTAATATATGGAAACAAGTAAGCTCAGAATTTCATAAACCCGAACAGGTGGCATAAAGCATGCTGGAGCATGATAGATACCAACATCAGATACTAACAAGCTCAACTATGGGTCACTTGCGGCTTAGCTTTCTCACCAAGGGAGATACAGCACTTGTCCCTGATACATATTTTTATTTTTACCAACAACCTTTGTATGGTATGTGGATACCATACAAAGTCTTCTATCTATCAAATGTTAATACAAGCATGCAGGTTAATGCTTTAGCAGATCGCATACTTTTTGTAGAAATATTGTCTTTAACTTTCAATTTTTTTATGCAATTACTTCTTGAATACACCTGTCAGAACACGTCAACCCCAAACGGTACACATACTGCTCTTGATCTTCTAGCTTACAAGGCAAGACAGGTCTAGCAAAAGAAGCAGACAAGCAGGCTTAAGCTTTGAAGAAGGATGGTGAAACAAGATAGTTCCTATTTAATGACTGCTCTATGGTGACAATTTCCATTTCACACACTCCTTATCATATTAATAACAATAAAAATAATCCTTACTTTTAGAAAAGGAAATTTAAAATCAGAGTGGGGAGGGAATGAGTTTAACATTAACTGATTAAATGTATTTTCAGCCCTCCCTCCGCGCCAACTCATTCACCTTTGACTGCATTGGACTGTCAGAGTCTCAAGTATTACCACTGTATTTTGGTTATGTTACAATACACATTTATATTTGTACAGTGCCCTTCATGTCGGGAGGACGTCCCAAGGTGCTGGACGTCCACCCGACATGAAGGGAACTATCCAAATAAATTTTTAAGGGATTTTTTTGGACCTAATGGGATCAAGGAGGGTGGAGGACAGGAGGGTGGCTGTAGGTCGAAGAGGAGAGTCTTGAGTCTTTCCTTGAAGGAGAGAAAAGAGGGAAGCAAGGCAAATGGACTGTGATATAGAGTTCCAAAGGGTGGGGGCAGAGTGGTGGGGTAGGCCGGGCAGGGGATGTGGAGCAAGCCACACCCTGCTGAGCGGAGGGAGCAGACAGGTTGATATGGGGTCAGCAGGTCGCAGAGGTAGGAAGGAGCAAGGCTGTAGAGGACCTTGAAAGTGAGGATGAAGATATTGAATTCTATCAGCTGGGGGAAGGGGAGCCCGTGGAGCTGGACGAGGGTGGGGGTGAAGGGAGTCACGGAGCTTGTTGCGGGAGATTTTTAATTGATATAGTGCCTGATCACGTCAAGAGGATGTTTCAGAGAACTTTACAGGTTTTACTATAAAAAAGGGTTCTACAGTAACCCCTCCAAACAATAATAAAAAAAACAAAAAGTTTAAATAACATGTTAACAATTGCTCACAACTCTCTGTTGTTATTTTGCAGTTTTTCAGTGCTTGTATTTTTCAGACCTTTACTGTGTATTTCTTTTTAAAGACAATGTTGGACTTGAGAATTCTGCTGGAAACAAACTCTGCATCTTTTAATGAGCCTTTTTTTATTTTGATGCCTCAGGTCAAATGATCTGCTGATACCACTGCCTGTGTCTCATGCATGGGAAATAGTGGGGATACTCCACTATCCCCACATACTAGTAGGGATAGTGGAGTATCCCAGTGCCTATGGAGCATTCACCAGCACAAATCAGTGCCTTCAGGAGAGGAGGTGGGAAAAAGGGAGAGATGGTGAAAGGAGCCTGCAGAAATTAGCCTTGGGTGCTGATGCACACAGCTCCCGTTTGCGCAAGTGAGACCTACTGTATATTGTGTGGAGTAATATCATTGGCCAATATCCCATTTTATTATCTACATTTAATCATGAGATTTATTTCTTTAACCTATTGAAGATTTGAAGATGTTATAGATCTTATTATCAATGTCAATATTTTTGTATTTTTTGATTACACTGAAAAAGATTAGCTTACTACACATTACCATGGAGAGAATTCAATAGGAAGGGAATTTATTTTTATGAATGCATTTTAAAAAATATTTATAATGTTTCAAAGCTACTTTTGGATAGCCAAAAATAAAGATACTTTTTGACAGCTATTCGTCACCACACAAACATTCTGTAGCCAAGGGGATGGTGATATATCATGTGGGCTCCAATAGGAGGTGCATTACTAGGAAGGGGTGAGGGAGGGGGCATTTGACCAATTAGGCCACTCTGTTGTACCCCGTTTACACTACATACCTTGTGCAAGATTGGTTTCTTCACCCTGCGTACTTGTTTGATAAGGTCAGAGTTTGTTTTGTTTATATTACAGCCACAGCAGGGCAGCCCTGAATGGTGATAAGACTGCATGTGTGACCATCAAGAAGGAGAAGAAGAAAGAAAGAAGCTTTTGTTACGGGCAGGAACTCCATTATCAGGGTAATACGTAAGCTGCTGGGATACCAATGCTGGCTTCCCACCAACTAAATGTCTACATGAGGCAGATACTACTTACAAAAGTGCCATGAAAACAAGGGCAAAACATCTGTGGTTTATGTTAGATCTATTCCAATAGGTTTAACCGTGTCATCTCCTACCAGTGTATATTAACATCAGTTTTATATCAGCATAAAGGTAGAAATGTAAATGGATATGAGATACAGCATTGTAGCTGCTTTCCCCCACAGTTATTGCCTTTTTTACACTCTCTTGATATTGTTCCGTCCTCTATAGTTTGAGGTTTGCGATCCACCGCTTTCCTCCTGTAACAAAGGGAAGTTCCAAGGTTTCTGTTGCCATGACACCGACTGCACTGGTGCCAGTTTTCCATCATCACACACGATAAGAATGGTTAACTGCAATCCATGTACAGTATATTAGCCAAATCTTACATGGATGTCTGCGTTAGACTTCCTTTACCAATTCTGATGAACTTTGCAAAAAATTCATTATATCAATTCTTAGCATGAATATTTTCCTCTGCAACTTCAGGCTCCTTTATTGCAGTTTTTGAGACCGCAAATTACCACTCAATTCTCCTTTCTGTGCTCTTTTTAAAACACCTACCCAGTTCTTCACATAGAGCGACCAGAGATGGAGGCAACATTTTAATCGTGGTCCAAATGACACCCTATCTGGATTGACATTTCACATGACGCAACAGAAGCACTTTCTGAGATGGCCTCAGCAACCTGTCAATAATCATCCCACACGAAAACTTGGCGTTCTTCCTGACTGACGAAAGGGGAAGGATGCGACGTGTGACATGATAATTATTACCGGTGATAATTATCTATCTGTGCACTAACAGGAAATCTTTCATTAGGGTATGGAGAAAATTCAAATAGTTGTAAAGCAAAAACACGTTATGACAGAGTTACAGGGTTGGAATAAAAAAATGTCTTGACAGCAGGCTTAAGTCCACAAACCTGGTGCCGAATCCATTTTACAAAGGCTGGAGGGAACACTGCATTTTCTGTCCTTGTTATAATTATCAACAACAACAACAACAAGATTTCATTTATAGAGTGCCTTTCACGTCGGGAGGATGTTCCAAGGCGTTGGACAGTTGGGTCAGGACCCGAGCAGGGGGGAAATGGTCAGGGTGAGGGGAGGGAGGGGAGGGAGCGAGGAGGGGGTAGAGAGTTGAGAGGGGAGCTGAAGGCACGGTCAAAGAGAAAGGTCTTGAGACCGGCCTTGAAGGAGGAAAGGGAGGAGGCGGCGAAGGCACTGGGAGGTGGAGTTCCAGAGCCTAGGGGCTGAGAGGCTGAAGGTCCGGCCACCGATGGTAGGGTGGTTGGGGCGGGGGATGTGGAGCAGACCGGAGGGTACGGGCAGGTAAGTAGGGGGATAGAAGGTCGGAGAGGTTGGAGGGAGCAAGGCCGTGAATGGCCTTGTTGGTGAGGATGAGGATCTTGAATTCGATCCTCTGGGGGATGGGGAGCCAGTGGAGGCGAGTGAGGGTGGGAGTGATGTGGTCACGAAGCCTGGTGCGGGACAGTACACGAGCTTCAGAGTTCTGAATGACCTGCAGCTCGTGGAGGGAGGTGCCGGGAAGGCCGGCGAGGCCCATAGTCCAGCCTTGAGGTATCACTCCACTTAGCACATTTTTCTCCCAATGTTACAAGAGCTTGGGCCCAATAATCCCTAATAAAATTGCAGTTGTGATAACAGAATGAATGGACTGTGTCACTAAATATCTAATCAATTTAAGTAAAATTAAAGTAAGAGACTGGATACACAATTGATTTAAAAATACAGCAAACAAGGAGAAGACAAAGTAAGTAAGAATCTTTCAGGCTGGAAAGAGATTTTAATCAGAATTGCACTGAACTCTTGCAATTCTGTCCTGTAAAATTAGCTATTTTTAATATGCAGTGAGACTCGAACAATATTGTGTACAAGCGTATGGAAAGATAAATCTTCCACATTTGCAGATGCGATTCAATACAGAAAGAAAATGTGAAGTTGTGCACTTTGAAAGTAAGAATAGGGAAGAAGCAGTAAAATACACCTTAAATGGTAATATGTTATACGGAGCAGAGGAGCAAAGCGACCTTGGAATGCAGATAAAGGAGTCATTAAATGAGGCAGCCCAGGCAGATAAAGCCATAAAAAGTCAAATGGAATCCTTGGTTTTATATTCAGAGGCATGAAATATAAAAACAAGAAGCTAATGCTGAACTTGCAAAGCACCTTAGTTAGACCATAGATTCACTGGGATGTTACCAAGAAGAAGCGGTTTTGGTTATGAAATGTTTGGGTTTTTTTCTCTGGAGCTTAGAGTGTTAACAGCTGAAATCTTCTAGATTAGAAAGGCAAGGATAAAACAGCAATTGATTATTTCCAATGCTTGCTTAGTCAGTAATGGGAAGGCACACATTGAATTAAATGTGTGGTTGGACCCAGGTTTAGATTCTGCCCAGACTGATGGGATCTACCTCTCCCCTGCTTGTTGGTTGTGTAAAGTTCCAATGTAAAATTTACTGGGAATTCTGTTCAGAGAAGCCACGAGGTGTGACATCTGGTGTGGAAAATTGAAAATGTCAGTATGCAGAATATTGAGGTTCATACTGAGGAGAGTTTCATTTTGCATATAACTCATGTTATAATAAAATCAATATCCTTGCATTCGATATTACACCTTTTACAATGGGAAGATGTCTCAAAGTGCTTCATAGGATTTACTGTGAAGTGTAGTGACTGGGCACCTTTCAGGTGAAATCTTAAGCCGGACTTGAGGCTGCTTTGACGCTCACACTGGGTACTGAATTGAGATAATGTTCCATTTCCCACTGCTGCATCTCTCACCTTGATAAACACAAGATTCAGTATGAAGAAACAAAGGAAGCCCTCCCATGTCCAAACCTGATGAAATCTGTGGTGACAGACAGTAAGGCTCCTCAGGGACTGCAAATTCCAATATGACAGGGCTGAGAGTGAGTAATTTGAGCACTCTGTGACTAAAATAGCTCTTGTGTTTTTACACTCAGTGACCATTCTTGTTGCTTTTTCTTTACTGGACAATTACCATGTGGCCAGGCCAATAACTGACAATGCAGGTGGCTTAGCAACCGATTAAGCATCACACAAACCGGTTCTGTGTCCGCTGCAATATTTGTATTTCTGCCCACTTTCACTCCAAATGCACATTTTTCATTCCCACTGGCTGCCTTTCAGGTTTTAGTTCAGCTGCCTTATAAACTACAGCCTGTTGTTGCTGTGCCAGAGTCTGTAGTTCTGAGCATCCAGCCGTAGTTATTAATCTTGAGCAGTTGGACTAACTGCAAATGCCAGCAGTTTTTTAGAAAGTGCTCATTAGAGTGAGTGTTGACAATGCAGTCAGGCTAAACATCATAAACAGCAGCTGTGCCAGTGTCAGATAGTACCTAGTAGTGGCTTTGTCACCCCTAAATCGATGATCATATTAAACAGTATTCTGCTCTGACAGACCAAAAGCTTTCTGATTGTTGCTCCCCTAACTCTATATTGTTCAATGACTTGTCTGAGGATCAGTACTAATCTGTCCTAACTACACAGCAAGTCTGTACCAGAGAGCTCTTTAGATTGAATGATATGACAGGCTCATTTACTAATGGTCTACCCAATTATAAAAAAGAAACTGAGCCCGACCTTATGTCAGAGAGACACTGCCCTAAGTGATTACATGTAACCAATCATTCTCCAGATCCTCTGGTATCTTTTGGTGAAATAAAATTACTCTCTTTAACTTCACTCAACTTTCCCTCATCCTCATTTTTCTTTTTGCTATTTTTTGTGCAGTTATTTTTGTGTGATGTTTTATTCACATTTCCTGCAATAAGATGCACAATTCATTTATTGTGCTTTCAAGTCTTCCCTGACTGTCTTGTCTCTGTTACTTTATTGTCACTTGCTTGTTTGGTTTTGTATTATATTAATTAAGTGTGGCATGTGTGCAGCTTTAAGAGCCTTTCAAACACTGGATTCTATTCTCAAATCCCAGACTCCACTTCCACCCCCATTGTGCAGAGTTTCTGCTGCAAACCTGAGCTTCACGAGTTGCCCTGTATTCAAATATATACATACTGACAGGTTAATATGATTTGATATGACTTCCAGCGCATTGTAAAACCAAAGCTACTTCTTATTTTCAGAGGTGGCTGGGGTGGAATGGCTACTCACGGTGTTAGTGAATCAAGGACTGACCTACATCGCCCTCCCCCATCCCATCACAACATGGAAAAAACATTTTCAGAGATTTCAGTGGGATGACAGTCTCTTCTATTGTACTTTCAAGATAAACAAGATTGTAAGCTTCCTACCGCATCAATGTACCTTTTGTGATGTGGCCCACAACCAGCACCATCTGGCCAACTAGCTCCAGTGAGGCTATTAACCACAAACTGCTGTTCCCTCCAAGGCACCCGGACACAGCAATCACTCGAAAATGACGTACTGCTGTCTTACATGCACTGTTTGCTAATGCTAGTGAATATTTTATTTTGCACTTATTATTAAGAACAAGAAACTGCACAACTTATGCTATGCTAATATTAGTGCTTGGATCAGTTGACTTAGCGAATAGGGTGTGTTGACACCTTATTGTCTTTATTCTGGCACTTAAATGGATTTTCACCCATAATGAAGTACAGTCCGAGAGGAAAAGTATAGGAGCAAAATCTGCAATCTTTTAAGCATTCTTTGTCTTAATTTATGTTGGCAAAAAGGATCAGTTGAATTGAGCAGTTTTTTTGTTTTGCAAATTGTAGCCCCGAGAATGATGTTTTCTTGGCTTAATGTTTAATTTTTAGAGCAGAGATGACACTCCCATTCTCCTCTGCCAAAGGTTATGCTTTTACCAATCATCAGGCCTGAGCTCATGAGGAGTGTGCTACCACCTACATGTAATTCTTGCTAGTATCAAATAACACAGGGAATGTTTAAAAGAAATCACAAACTTTACCCTGTAGAGTGAAGCTCACTGTAGTTTTAATAAACATTTGCTCTGTTACTCCATTCTCAGCACTTACATTTCATCAGTGGTTTCTTAATTGATCAAACAAAACATCCACCAATTGTCTTTAAATGTTTAAGTGAATGTCTCAGAGACAAGTGGCACAAGAGCAGCCTTTATATTTTATTTAATTGGTCCTGAGTTTCCAAGATTCCCCCCTCTCCCCCTGAGAATATTTCACTTGTACAGTTGTATTTAGCAGGAGTATTTTGTTGCCATCTAACATGACTTGCTACAAAGAATCAAAGGCCTGAGAAGCAATATCAATGTCTATGCAGTGTGTTCACCAGCTACATCACAAAGAAGGCTTTTCAGTGTTGAGAGAAAGCAACTCTTAGGAGATCTTGTAGAGGTGTATATAATTTAAATGGGATTGAAAAAGTAAACCCAGAACAATACTTTGGGATGTACCACATCAGTAGAATTGGTTTAGAATTGCAAAGGACAATTTCAGGACAGACACCAGGAAGTGTTTCGGCACTCAGAGGGTGATTTATGACTGAAACAGGTTGCCAGGGTGGTTGAGGCCAGGGCACTGGATGCATTTAAAAAGCTGTTTGATGCTGTGATAGGAAGATAGGAGGTGGGTGGTCTGAAGTGATGAGATCAGATGGGCTGAAAGGCTTTCTTCATCCAAATCAATCTTGTGATCTCGTGAACATAGTATAGCATATTTAATATGATCATTTAGAAACTGAAATGGGTATTTGTCAGAATATAAATAATTTCCTGATGAAAAAACATTGGTTGGCAAACTAGGCATCCAACATCAGAGGCCTGACATTTCTCATTGCCTTAAATCGTAAGACTCTGCAGAAGCTTAGAAAATTCTTAAATGCAGTCTCTATTTTGAAACTGTTTTTTCATAGTTCTTTTTAAGAAATCAGAAAAAATGGCTTCTATATTAAAACTGAATGTAAGGATTTTCTAAAATGCACCATGTTGAATTTTGATGCAATGTTTTTAAGGCTAGGAACCATGAGAATTTCAGGCCTCTGAAATCTAGTAATCTACCATTTGGGCAGTATCTCTCTCCTACTTAACTCAAATATCCCAATTCACACTGATTTATACCTTAGGGTGAAAAATGGATCATTAATTTAAGCAGTTATCATTGTACTTTGTCCGAACATGACTTGCAAGCGATTGATTATCAGGAATCTGTGGATGTGGGACAGTATATCCAGAGAGTACTTACTGTCATCATTCCATCCAACAGTCCTGATTCAGGTTTGGGTGGTGCCTGCAGGCGTTCCATTGACCATTTATCAATGACAGATGCAATGTGTGGATTGTCAATGTTCAGGAGACGAAACCCTGTCATATTGACCCCACTATACCGATAGGGCTCCAGGTTCAGTGCAAACAGATCCTAGCAGGCAGAAAGCAAAAGGAGAGAAATTTCAATCAACACCACATAAGTAATAGCATAAAAACTATTGTACGTTTTCAGCTGAGATAGCTGAAAAATAGCTTTGGGATTGCAACTCTTTCCATTTTTAAAAAATCAGATTTTTGAGCAAATCTTGAAATTTCGGTTACAAACTAAAAATTTGAAAGTGGAGGAAGTTGTGAACATCTTTGCAAACGTTGCAAGTTAGAACTCACTAATCAGTACTTACAATGAGATTCTATATCACTGAAAATATCCTTTTTCCTTTTTTTTCTGGGTGAAGTAGTGTTGGATTGAGGTCAGTTGTGGGGAATGGAACATTTTCCATGTTCTTGTACTTAGCACTCACATCTCAGAGGCAGTCAGCATTAAATACAGACTAAAGCTCCCTCGACACCACCACTAAGTGTGCTTTATGGAAGCATCTTTAGTTGTACCAGTGTGATTATGCCCACTTTGCACAGTAACCATCCTCAGAGCCTTGTAGACTGTGGCTGTCAATTTTGTGACAGATTATGAGCAATTTATGAGCAATTGTGAACTGTGGACTCACACTGGGGTGAAGCTAACCTGAACTCATTTCACTTAGCAATCTTGCTACTGCCAAAAAGGGCTGGCTTAAAATCCAAGTTCCAGAAATAAAAGGAAGTACTTCAACACTCTGTGACTTACAATCTATTTTTTATACTGCAGAGAGCACCAAAATTCAGTTTGTGGGCATTTTAATAGTTAAGAACTCCACAGAACTGCAAAAACATTCAGTAATTTACATAAAATCCTACAACATTTTTCTTTTTTAGCAGAGATGTTGTTGTGATCTTCAAAAAGTTAACCATACATCAATTGCACTGGTGTCAACCTTCACCAGCGACTGCCAAAAGCTAAAGAAACAACAAGCAGTGATATGACAAGAAGAATGAAAAACACGAGGTATGTTTTAATTTTCATATATTCTGAAAGGACTGCAGGTTAGTTATTATTTTCAGGGAGGTTTGGTTGACCTTCCAGCCGATTTATTGTTGGGCCTGAGTTGATGATCAGAAGGGTATCAGTATATCAGCCTAATAGGTTTACGAGCAGAATCTGTAATATATCATCACCACATAGCAGTGTGCACACTGGGGCTACAGCATAACTGCATTTTGTGTAGTATCTAATACAAAGCACCAGTAAGTTAATGGTATTTTAAGGGAAACTAACAAAGCAAAGACATCTCAAACTTCCAAATGCAGTATTCTTATAGGAGGGCCATTAATTTCATTTTGTTGAAAATGAACTGACAAACATCGAATACAAACTAGTTTGTAACTGATGGTTTACAGCATTACCAACAGAAAATGCATGGCAGATATTTGTGGGACCCAATATTGAACATAGGCTTGTGTGTGCCTTGCAATAGATACATCAGGGCTAGTAAGGAACTGTTTTGTCTGCGGAGCCCCAGGTGGATCATTGCGTGCAAATGCTGTGAATTCTACAAGCCAGGGCAGTGAGGAGATCATTCCAGCTGAAGTCACTGGTGTTTTTGTCTCAGCAGCTGGGCGTCTGACACTTGCGAAAAACAATCACCATCCTTAAAAGTATCCAAAGTAAACTGAGGTTTCCATGTATCCCACATACACATGGAAATCCCAGAGATAGATTGTTGGAATGGAATGTGCACTCTGTCCCTGGAGGGACACATCCTGCTTACATAATTCTGGAAAGTATTAAGCGCAGGTTGGCAAGAGCCAAGGCTTGGGGATCCCAGAGTGTGCGTTGGGGTACTGCTGGAGTCTAACCAACTAAACCTACATAGCTTGTCATTGATATTGTTGTCTGGCAAGCTTTCCCACTGCTTGATCAGCTAGGACCACCATAACTATTAGGGCTTTGGCTTACAGGGTTAACAGGAGCTGAGTGGTATGATTCCCTGCCCCAGTGACTGGTCTGCCCTTCCAGGTCCTGCTGATGAGCCAGGTTGGCTGTGCTGTCATCAGCAGTGCCTTGGTGTCTGGTACAGGAGTGAGGAAAATGAAGAGAATAATTTGTTGTGGTTTGTCGTCTTTATTAATTCAGGAGACAGTATTCATCACTGATATGTGGGTACATGTGAGAGACAGAGAGACAAACAGTTATAAGAGAAGACAAAATTCTGTCTCAGGGCCTACTTGTTAAATAATGTAATATTTATTGCAACAACAAAAATAACTTGCATTTATATAGAGCCCCTCACGCAGTATAGCTTTCCAGAGTTCTTGACAGTGACAGAGCACAATGCCTAACCGGGGGTAGGGAGAGGTGACCGTAGGCACAGTTGAAGAGGAAGGTCTTCATGCAAGACTTGAACATGAGGAAGGAAGGGGCAAGGCAGAGAGATAGAGGAAGAGTGTTCCAGAGTTTGGGGGAATAGTGGCGTAAATACAGTCTGAGGCAGGCAATGTGCCGAAAGTGGAGGAAGGCAGTTCTGGTTAGGGACCGGATATGGGGAAGGAAGGACAGCTGTCTAGGTTGCGCACTGGTTCGGTAAGTCTGAGGGATAGGCCTGGGAGGTTGAGGAGGTCAGAACCGCAGGATAGAAGACATTGATAGGAGCCAATGGAGTCCTGTAGCTCAGTAGTTAGAGCACTCGCTTTGCAAGTGAGAGACCTGAGTTCAATTCCAGGCAGGGCGAAACCTTGGGCAAGTTTCCTTACTCCACACGCCTAATAATAATCCCTCCAAAACCAAAAACAATAATAAATTGGTCATTTTCAATCTACGACTGTTTGTGGGACATTGCTGTGCGCAATTGGCTGCCGCGTTCGCCCACAAATATACAGTCAATTCACTTTACAGTGTGTTCTGTAAAGCGCTTTGGGACGTCCTCCCGACGTGAAAAGCGCTATATCAAATGCAAGGATTATTATTATTATAATGAGTATGGCTTCCGTCTTGTCAACATTTAGTTGTAAGTTTTCACTCATCCAGACCCTGATGTCCACCAGATAACTTGAGAGAACATCATTGGACCTGGAGTCACAGCTGGAGGAGAAGAATTAGAGCTGTGTGTCATCCGCATACATGTGGAAGTTTCCGGATGACATCGCCAAGAAGGAGGATATAGATGAGGAAGAGAAGGGGGCCAAGGATGGAGCTCTGAGGTATGACACAGGTGACTGGGAAAGGAGGCAGAGGGAGCTCTGGTCACAGAGAGAGAGAGAGGTCATTTGTCACCTTGGCAAGCACCACCTCTGTGCTGTGGGCAGGGTGAAAACCAGACAGGAGGGGGTCGAGGAGGGAGTGGAGGCAGAGGTGTGAGCAAAGCTGGTTAGCAACAACATGTTCCAGAGCTTTGGCAGGAAGAGCAGGTTGCAAATGAGACAGTCATTTGTGAGGTTGGAGGGGACAAGAATGGTCTTTTTTGAGAAGGGGATGACAACGGTTTTAAGGGGGAACAGGAACAGAACTTGAGGAGAGCGACTGGTTGACTGTGTCAGCCAGCAGCAGGGAGAGGAGGGGGGGTTGGGGGACCAGCAACTGGAGGGAGTCTAGACAGCAGGTGGTGGGCTTCATCTGGGAGATGGTGGTTGAGTGTGAGGTGGAAGTAATCGGGGCAGAGGAGTGACAGACGGGAGAGTGGTAGGAGCCGTGGTGGAAGAAGGGGGTGGTGAAGATGGTCTGGGTGTAGAAGGGGACATAGGGGAGGAGGATGCAGCCAAGCAGGTATTTTCAACTTTTGACACGAAGACGTCTAGGACCTCTTCGACTTGGCATTTGAAGTGAGGACAGAGGCAATTTAGGGGGGTGCACAGAGGAGATGATGGATGGTGGAGAACAGTGCTTTTTGCTCCAAAATCGTTTTGGGGTGCGAGAGGAAGAGGCAGTAGTTGCAGAGATCCTCGAGCCAGAGTTGGTGGTAAATTGTGAGGCCGGATTTGTGCCATCTGTGCTCGAGCATCCGGATTTTAGTTTTGAGGGAGTGGAGGTGACTGTTATACCAGGGGAAAGGGTAGATTTGGAGACAGACCTGGATTTCAGGGGGGCAAGGGAGTTGAGGGTTACAGAGAGGCCATCATCTCACAGCTTGACCATTGCTTCTGGATCTCTGTGAGTGGAAGTCCAGAGGGAGAAGAGATCTAAGGAAGAGGTACTCGGTGGAAGCTATTTCCAAGGTTGTAAAAAGATGGTGGAGGGCTTGGAAGAGGGGAGGCAGATGTGGGAGGAGATGAGGAAATGGCCTTGTCAGTGATGGGCAGATCGGAGATGACAAGGCCGTGAGTGATAACAAGGTCGAGGGGATGGTCATGGTTGTGGGTCGGGGAGTTTTTGTGGAGGGTAAGGTTTAATAATAATAATCCTTGCATTTGATATAGTGCTTTTCACATCTTCTAGATGTCTCAAAGCAACAACAACAACAACAACAAGATTCCATTTATAAAGCGCCTTTCACGTCAGGAGGACGTCCCAAGGCGCTGCACAGTTGGGTCATGACCCGAGCTGGGGGGAAATGGTCAGGGTGAGGGAAGGGAGGGAGCAAGGAGGGGGAAATGGTCAGGGTGAGGGGAGGGAAGGGAGGGAGCGAGGAGGGGGAAGAGAGTCGAGAGGGGAGCTGAAGGCACGGTCAAAGAGAAAGGTTTTGAGACCGGCCTTGAAGGAGGAAAGGGAGGAAGCGGCGAAGGCACTGGGGGATGGAGTTCCAGAGCCTGGGGGCTGAGAGGCTGAAGGCCCGACCACCGATGGTAGGGCGGTTGGGGCGGGGGACGTGGAGCAGACCAGAGCCAGAGGAACGGAGGGTACGGGCAGGTAGGTAGGGGGATAGTAGGTTGGAGAGGTAGGAGGGAGCAAGGCCGTGAATGGCCTTGTAGGTGAGGATGAGGATCTTGAATTCGATCCTCTGGGGGATGGGAAGCCAGTGGAGGCGAGCGAGGGTGGGAGTGATGTGGTCCCGAAGCCTGGTGCGGGACAGTACACGAGCTGCAGAGTTCTGAATGACCTGCAGCTTGTGGAGGGAGGTGGCGGGAAGGCCGGCGAGGAGAGAGTTCCCATAGTCCAGCCTTGAGGTGACAAAGGCGTGGACCAGAGTTTCAGCAGCGTGAGGGGTGAGGTAGTGCCGTAGTCAAAGCAGTTCACAGAATATACTGTAAAGTGAATTGACTATATTTGTGGGCGAAATGCGGCAGCCAATTGCGCACAGCAGTTTAGTGTGGAGGAGGGATGTGAAGTCAGAGAAGATAGGGTGAGGGGAGTTCAGGTGAAGGTTGAAATCACCGATTATGATAAGGAATTCAGTGCAGAGGCCAGAGGGATGGGAGGAGGGGGGAGATGTCAGGGATGAAAGAACCAAGCGTTTTGAGAGGACAATAAATGATGAGGGTTTTGAAGGAGAGGAAGGGATGGTACCGGGTTAAGTGTTCAAAAGAGGGGAAGGAGCTGGAGGAATATGGGGATAGAGTGAGGGAAGTTTGGGAGATGAGGGCCACCTTGCCGCAAAGTTGGTTGGGGCTGGGGGATGTAGTGAAAGATGTAGGCGGGAGTGGGGAAGCTTAGAGATTGAGGGATCAGTGTTGGGGTATCCCTAATACTGTCTCTGCCCACATTTATGCTTATGAGAAGGTAATAATTATTGGTGTGCAAGAGAGAGAGAGAGATTATGGAGAGAGAGAGAGAATTGAGTGGGATCAGAATTCTGTCTCTTGAACTACCAGTCCAGTAGAGAGGATATTGATTATCAATGTGTAAGCAAAAGGGAGAGAGTTAGTTGAACGCTCAGAGGGAGAGTTTATCTCTGTTCCCACTACAGAGAGGTTAGCTGTGTAAATCTCTTCAGCATTTTATATTGCAAGAACAGTCTCATGAAAAACACCTCTGAAATGAGTTCATCAGAATTATAATAGAATATTGTCTCTGAGGTAATAAATCAAAGCTGGGCTCCTTCATTTCTAAAGTCTGGCTCAAATAAAAAATGAGTCAGTTATATACTCATCACAAAGGAAGTGACATCAATAGTACTCCTTGTGCATAATATGCACATATAGCGTGCAGGAAGCAATGTCAGTGGCGATCTGATGGCGCGGAAGTAGCCTTTTTTATAACTTACTTATAGGATTTTGGGAGGTCCTCCTGATGTGAAAGGCACTAAATAAATGCAATTTGTTGTTATGATCTAACCTCTGAACTATTGGACCCAGAGGACCACATTATAATAAGATTCCCTTGTACTTCCTGGGGTCTGTCCTGTAAAAGACCTTTACAATCCTGAACATGTCTCGACAAACAAGCTGTGCTGATAATGGAAGAAGCATTCCAATTTGTTTAGCATTGCAGTTCTGATGAGGACATAGCTGAAATATTAACCTGCCTTTCTCTTTCAGATGATGATTCACCTGATGCAGATTTCCAGCATGTTTAGTTCTTAACCCAGATTTCCCAAGGGAAAGATTTTTCCATGCTCTGTTTGGCAGCCTTCCTGGTTCTACCCTCCAGAGCCTTTGGTAAAATTCCACAGCCTAAGTTCTCCCCATCTTACAGGGCAGGACGAATAGATTGGAGGTAATATTATAACTGAGCACACTTATTACCATAATAAATGGAATTTAAAATTCTACAATTTCTGAGTTGAAAACGTGCAGCACCAGTCAGCACCCAACCAACAAGAATCTCCTTAGACCCACTGAGACTTGCACTTTGCATTTTCTTCCTTTCCCTTTGAGCCAGCAGAATGTTTGAATATTAAAGTGGTGTGCTTAGTAGCAGGACGGCAAAATAACTGTGACAGCAGTGATAATTGCTTCTACTTCCTAAGACCTTAACACCGTAATATCAACACACAGCAAAATCCCAGGAGTAGTTTGTAAAGCTTTTCTTTAAAAATGCTGCCTTACCAGTGTGGTAAAAAAGTAGTGGTAATACTCAGTCATCATTCCCATTGAGAGGAGCTGCAAAGTGAACAAACTGGTGTTAGAGAGCATTAAATAGAAAAGGATGCAATCAAACCTCAGTTACATCAACTGGTCTACAGCTGAATAACACTTCCTGTGGATGAGCTATGGTTATAGATAGCAGAGTTATTGATTTTTTGGAGACAGTTATTGAATCCAGGTGAGGAATGCATTTGTAATAACATTGTTACAAAGATTAAGACCCAAGGAGTGCAAAATTACAAGGAAATAATTGTGTAGAAGTTTTGGAAAATGCAGGTAATGACTGGTGGTTTTGTGCAATGTTTTGCTCATTTCTCATAGAGCTTGACCAGTGTTCAGTACTAACCTGGCCTTTCAGTCATCCGTTTCACTACAAATGCTATGTAACCATTTAACTACAGAATCAGGTTTAAAACACACACACACATTTTCTGTTCAGTAGCAACTATAAAATAATTTTCTGTTTGGTTTTAAAACCGAATATTATCAAGAATTGGAGAAATTATAGGATTTGTGCACTAAATGTTGTGACAGACTGCAGTTTTATTTAATAAAAATTCTCTCAATCAAATGTCAGGCTTTCAAATGAATCAACATATCAGTAAATGTATTGAAACTAAGTTGAATATATATGAACATAAGAAAACTAATATATTGTATTAGAAAAGACCAATTCGTTATCCAGCCCTTGGCTTCTCAAGCCACATAATGTACTCTATCATGAACTTCATCTACTCAATGTTCCCCTGGGGACAGTGATGTACGTCTTACCATTGATGGCTTCACTCTTAATCCTTCTTCATCTATTGACATTTTCAGCCGCAGTATCTCTTCTGATTTCACATGGAATTCTCACATCTCCTCCACTGATTGAACCAAAACTGCCTCAAAAACCGCTGTGGCTTCCCTTTTGTGCCAAACATTTCTTTATCCTGCAACAATTCTTAACTCTCGACAAGCCAGAGGCTGTCCTAGACTTCAATTCTGTTCCTTGCTCCTAAAGATTTAAAGTGATCCCTTGTAAATCAGAGCTAAATCATTCTTGTTATTCTTCTCTAAACCCTCTTCTCTCTCTTCAATGCCCTTTTGCTACTCAACAATTGCCCACAGTATTCACAACGTGGCCTCAACAATGATGTAAAAAAATATTTGACCCCAGAATTAACACATCTTCCATCTCTTGATCTTTCATATCTCTTCCTAGATTATCTCTTAGAAGACTGACCTGTTCTTTAATGTGACCTCTGTTGATAACAAAGCTAAAAGATTTATTTTGCTCCTAGTGTTGCTGTCTGTAATCTGTTTTCCTATTGTTCTCTCACTTCCTCTGATACTCCTTTCAGTTATCCTCAATTGATCTTTATGGGGCTCCCAGTTCCTGCTTTTTTTGTTCTGTTGTACCTTTTATAACATTTCTGTTTGGCCTTTAGGCTGGTTTTGTTCTCATTATTCTGTGGTTTAACTCTTTTTAATCTATGCTCAGTCCTGTATTGCATTTTCACATTTCTTAAAATGCCTTTAATAATTTTCCATTTTTCTCCTACGGTTTTAATTTTTGATCAATAAACTATAAGAGGTCTGGAGATTCATTTCACCTGTTTCAACATCCCGGCAGCCGTTTCATATGTGCAGTCAAATATCACATAGAATTCCTTCCCCCTTTTCATCTCCTTCAGAAGAGGCTTGGGATCCCTGTTATCTGTTGGCAACTGGCGAATTTTTATTTTAATGTTATATCTGGAGGGGGCTTTCATTAATTCCTGTAAGCGAATGAGACCTGGGAAGTGGGGGTGGGTAGTAGGAGAAAAACAGCACATTGCAGCACAGTTAGAAATTGTGCAACTTGAATGATCTCAATGAAGGCATTCATTTGCCTCACATTTCTGTTGAATGTATAATCATGAATTAATTAAAATCATTTCAATATTATAATTTATGTGCACTATTCTCACCGTCAGTACTGATTTGCAACATTCAGGGGTAAGTTTGCAACATTTCAAAACAGATTCAAACACAAAGCTGATTATTATTATTACATTTGATTATCACATCAAATCTGTTGGACATATTTAGCCTGAGACAGAGGCTTGGAGATCTTAACAGTCCTGAATATACAGATTTCATGATCAGCATCCACAGCAACAATTTACATTTTTACAGTGTCTATCATATCCGGAGGACATCTCAAAGCGCTTGACATAACTGACTGGGAGCTTGAGCTGGGGGAAGGCTGTGTTGGGGGGTGGTGGAGGATGAAAAGGGGGTGAGGCAGTCCAAAGTACTTTCAAAGAGATAGGTCTTGAGTCGTGTTTTATAATAATAATAATTCTTGTATTTGATATAGCGGGGAGGGGAGGGGCAATGAGGATGGATTTCCTGTGAGCGGAGGAGCAGAATCTAAATTTGGAATCTAAAATTGAACAACTATAGAACCGTAGAACTTTACAGCATAGAAAAACATTAGGCCCATTATGTCTGTGGTACCATCATAACTCAGCCAGTATCCTGTAGAGCAGCTCTCAGATGCTGACTGTTGGCTGAAAAACTGGTATATTTTGTTCTTCTATCTAGTTCCAAGTTTGTGGACAATATTTCTAAAATGAATGAATTATTGACTAACATCCTGCCGTTTCATAATAAATTCAACGTCCTGTTCAGACTGATTGTTATAAAACATTGCAAATTCCACGCATACACTCGCAACTCGATGAGAATCCTTGGTAAATATAGAGGCAGCTATTTCTAACTGCATGTTTCACTTATTTTCTGAGCCTACATACCAATAGTCTCCATTGATTTCATTGAATTCAAAAGTAGAACTGGAAAAAAAATGAGTCACCATTGCTGCTCTTTGTGTGTCTTAATGCTCAGTATTGTGACAATTCCCTGTTCAATGTTTGAGAACGAGGGTTGTCCCCGCAGACAAGCCCCAGTCCCCCCAAACTCTTCTAGGCGCAAATTGTCAAAGAACAATATGGACTTGAACCATGTCTTCACAACCATCCAAGCAAGTCAGGTGACTGGATGGCCTCCTTGGCAGGGCAAGCCCGGCCTGAGCCTAGTGACTAAGTACTCAAGTGAGCTGTGAGTTCCAGTATTTCTGCTTCCTCTTTGTGAGGGCAGATCAGAAATACTGCAATACCGATCCCAACCAACAGAGGGCTGAAACCAAAGCTGTAACCAGGAGCTCAATCCTTCCCATAATAATCCGGTTATGGTAACCAACACACGCGAATCTCAAGCAGAAGATGAACCTTTCCAGCATTGCTAGCTCAAGAAGTAACTGATGTGAACAGAAACTACACTCGATCTTAGCCAAAAGGCCGAGAAGTGATTTATAAATATAATATTTGGTACAACAGAAATCCAATACAAACACAACATACAACATCTGTTACAATTTTCCCCTTACTCCCGATGCCGAAAAGTGATGGGGTTAGCACTGATGAATTGTAAAATCCTGAACAGCGTGAGCTGGCTTCACTTTGTGTATTGCTCAGACTGATCCTCATCCCTTCAAACTCACAGTGTGCTTAAATTTATGCTACTAGAGCTTCAAATTGAACCATTAAATATTAGCTCAGTTAACGAAATTGGTGGCATTTGGAGTCTGATTTCTTGTAAAACAACAAATACAGAAATTTAAAAGAAATTGAATCAATAATGCAGGACTCATGGAAGCGTGGACCAATCAAACCCGTCACATAGAAGTGAGTTCACTGTTCATCCTCAGTCTTGTAGTGCCATGGCTAAGTTTAATTATTCACAGCCTAGAACCCCGCTGGCATCCATGAGATATTTTACATTTCATCATCTGTGAAACTGGCCTTGGAAAGAGTTAACGCACTGGGAACCTATACCATTCAAGAAACCTGGGATTTCCGAGAAACAGATTTTTAAAATTAGAAATAGTGAGAATAAAAAGATAGGATTTTTGTGACGCATAATTATAATGGGGGAATCCTATTAGAGGTCAATATCTTCAATGCCCTAATGCGTAATATTGCACAGAATTGCCCTCCAGATTGCCCAATATTTTTCAGGGGGACCTTTCAGGCTGAATGAAATAGATTCATCGATTTCAAGACACACAGTCTGCATCCCGGATGCTGAAGTAGCTGAGATTGATAGATCTATTGACCTTTTAGCATTGTGCAATTGAGTGACACCTTTACTCTTGAGAATCATGTGCCTCTTCCCCTGTCCATTTCGGGATGATTTCTCATGTACTTTGTCCCTAGACATCAGAGGACTGTTCAATTTGTTTGTTTTGAAGACCTCAGACCATCTGTCTCTACAAAGGAGCATTACTTGAATGCCAGACCTTATAGTCAGCAGAGTGTGAAGTGTTTCAAACTGCAATGCAATGAAACCCAGGTTGCATAGTTAAAAGGATGAGTGTTAGGAACATAGACTAATGGTTATGAATCTCAAATCCCCCTCATAGTTAATCTATATTATAATCTATATTAACTATATCAAGCGCTCTGAGATGCCGTCCGGCATGAAGGATGCTATATAAATCCAAGTTGTTGTTGTTATATTACTGCACATTCTCTTAGGAAACATCTATTCAGCGATAACAAGTTTGACCATTGTTCACATAACTACTCTGTAATCATTATTAGTCTTCTTTCACCATGTTTCAAGTGTTCAAGTGGATGTCAGTCTGGTGGGTCATTTGGTAGCTCTCTCACCTCAAAGTTAGAGGGTTGTGGGTTCAAGTCTTATGTCAGGACTTTGACCTGAAAGCTTAGGTTGACACTCCAATACAGTGTTAGGTGAGAGCTGCATTGTCGGAGATGCCATCTTTTGGATGAGATGTTAAACTAAGATTGTTTAGATAGATGTTAAAGATATGTGGTGCTAATCAAAAAGGTAAGGGAATTTCTCCCAAAGTCCTGACCAATAATCTTCCAGATAAAATCCATCGTTCACTTCATGGCTGTTTGTGGGACATTGCTGTGAGCAAAATGGCCACCACATTTGCCTATGCAGTCGCTGTAGCTTGCAATAAATCACGTGAAGCACTGTGACAATGTCTTACCAATGTGAAAGGAGCTATATCAAAGGTTATTATTATGATTATTCTCATCATTAAGATTATAGTTAACCTGCCTGGGAGCTAAACCTTTTAAGTTGGGCGTATAAAACATACAAAGGGTGAAGACTTTGACCTATGATGTTTTAATTATCACTTACACCGTTGATGACTGTGTTCAAAGAGGCCTATTGATAATGAAAGACTGATCACATGTGTGCACCCCTCCCCCTCCTCCACGCCCAAAAGTTAATCTTTAGTTATCGACCAAACTCTTTGACTACATTTTGGCATTCAGATCAGTGACAATTAATAAATACCTGATCGTAATTTACACTATAAATACTTATGAATATTTAACGAATAATAAAAATGATTGATAATAGACACTGGTGCTGGTAAAACGATTTAGCATATTCTGGATCACCATTCCATTCATTTCTTAAACCCAGCATGTGCCACAATATTTTTTCAATGCATGAACATACAATCTAATATAGCACTTACTGTAGATGCAAGTTCATTTAAATGAAGAAAAAGTGAGATCACTCATCCTTGTTATGCAGTTTTACTCCATGTTAAAGGTTAAAAAATCAATCACTATTTTTTGCTCATTTGCAATTTAATTGATGTTTTTTTTGAACACCAAAGGATCAGGTAATTGAGCAGGTCAGTTATTCCTGGGCAAAGAATACAGATTAGCAGCAAAACCAATTAGGAAACCGGGAGATAAAAAAGAAAAACTGCAGGTTCTGGAAATCTGAAATAAAAGCAGAAATTATCAAGGCCGGAATAGAATTCTAGATCTGCATTCACATGCAGTGGATTTCAAATGTTTCTCTTTTTATAAAAAATGGAATGATAAAATATCTTTTATTCCATCATGTGTAAGTCTGACTCAGTTGGTATCCTACTTGTCTCTGAGTCAGTTAGTTCAAGCCCCACATTAGGACTTCGAACTCAGTCTCGGCTGACACTCCAATTCAGTGCTGGAGGTGCCACCCTTCACGGAATATACCAAGGCCCCATTTGATAGATTTCTTGTGGATAAATGGATTAAGGGATATGGGATAAGGCAGGTAGGTGGAGTTAGAATAGATCAGCCATGATCTCATTGAATGGCGGGGCAGGCTAGAGGGGCCAAATGACCTACTCTTATGTTCTTATGTATGTTCTTGCCTGTTCAGGTTAGAAATCCCATGGCACTAATCGAAAAGAGATTGGAGACATTGTTTAAATACTCAAATTCCAAGTGTAGCACTGAAATGAATGGGCTTTCCATTTGGTTCAACTCAATTAGGATAAAAAAAAGCAAGGGTTAGGTAATTAGTTATTTACCTGTGCTATCTTCATAAACCACAGTCACTGTCTTCCATTTGTAGTACTGCACCAGGTGCAGGATGGCTCTACTGATAGACGTGTAGTCTGGATACAGATTAATGTAAAATGAGTCCTTCTGGTTTACTATGGGATGTTTCCAACGAGTCTGGATGTGTGGAACTTCCAATGCATTAGAGATAGACTGTACTGCACTGAGTGAAGAACTGTGTGATGGTCCAAACACAGAGGCTACTCCGAGAGCAAGTTGGTCACAAGCTACATAAGTGTTAAAGAAAGTTAAATTAGAAACATGACACAAAAACTCCTGCCCCTTTTGAGTTGAAAATAAAATTATTCAAACCATTCAAAATGACCAAATCAGTATTAAGGATTGAAATGTGCTACTCACCTCGTCTGGAAGCTTCAAAGCTGTCATACAGGTTAATTCTCTGTATGTCATATGTGAGTGTGGTGTTGGGCATTAATGTCCTGTTTCGGTTTATGTTGGTGACTGCAAACTTGAAGGCCATCTCTTCAACACTAATAGGCTCATTTTCTGTAGTTTCAAAAATCCCGCCTGGAAAACGAAATAGACAACACAGGGCATGAGTAAGAGCTTCAGAGTTTTACTGAGTAAAAGTGGTGTTGGTGCGCAGACAATAAAATAACAACAACAAAATTACATTTGTATAGCGCCTTTCACTTCAGGAGGATGTACCAAGGCGCTAGAAGGTCCGAGTGTACAATATTGTTTGTGAATTATTTGTTGATGAATTTCTTTTACCAGGTAAACTTATCACAGTACTTTTTATATTTTAAATATCTAAGTTCAACTAACACGCAACAATGAGAATTGGTCTGTTTTTATATACAATGTGAGGGGCTCTCTGATAAGGATGGAGTTTCCTGGTGTCCTGGCCAACACTCCACCAGATTTATTCGGTTCATAACTGTTTGTGGGACATTGCTGGGGGCAAATTGGCTGCCACATTCATTCACAAAATATAGTCACTACATTTTACAGCAATTCCTGTGAATTAAAACAGGCCCTGATATGAAAGGTGCTACATCAAATGCAAAGATTATTATAATAGTCTCAAAATTTAAAGTTGTGTGGAATTTTGGAAAACAGTCTTCAGTTTAGTATTAATTTGTAAACCAATGTTCCTTAGTTCTGTTTGGGTACTTAATGCACAATCTTAATGTTAAAACTATAGGTTAAGGCTAAGAACATTCACAATATCAAGGCATTGTATGAAGACAGCATGGTAACTTTCATTGTCTAGTTTTGCAAATGAAGAATGGCCACTAGCGTTAGCACCTGCAAGAAAGGTGCGGGGAAATATTGATGAAGGAACCAAGCTACAGGGTAATGGCAATAAACCACAAATGAACACTACATTATATAAA
This sequence comes from Callorhinchus milii, assembly GCF_018977255.1. Lineage (NCBI taxonomy): Eukaryota > Metazoa > Chordata > Chondrichthyes > Chimaeriformes > Callorhinchidae > Callorhinchus > Callorhinchus milii. The sequence continues at coordinate 49,734,449 of NW_024704745.1, forward strand.
CAAAGTCCTTCAATGGATTGTGCGCACAGTATTAGAGGGCACAATAATTAAACAACATGCAAAAGTTGCACTTAGCAATTGTTGTTTTCCTCTCGTTATTGATAAGTGGTTTAGACTCGCTCATCTGGATCAGTTAATGTAATCGATTAATACTTCTGGCAAAAGAAACTGATGAATATCCAGCAAAATGATTGAGGGCTGTAAGGTTAAGCTAGATAGACGATCAAATGCTATGAGGAACATGATGGAATATAAACTGTTGTCTTTTGGAAATGTCAGGTTAGGAAAGGAACTGGTCAAGAATGAATGATATAGGGATTAAGAGACAAATACTGTAGATATGAACCACTGGGGGAAATTGTAGAAGCTTTCCACAGAAGATTCAATGGATTGCTGAAGATTAGAGTAGCTTGCATATACCCTGTAGAAGGGAATAGTCTTCCCAAATCACAAGCAGGCGAAGTCCAGAAAAAGGACTACCGTTTTGTCGGCTTGTGATTTTCAATTTGCAGTTTTGTGCGTCTCATTGTAAAACTCACAATCCGACACTTGCAAACATGTTATAATTAGTGAACCCCTAACGTATTTTCAGTCCTGTTGTTTCTATCCACTTTCACTCTTGATGAAAAGGACTTGATGGGAGCAGAGCAGATGATCCAAAGTACTTTATGGCGAATCAGCGATCAGGTGATCCATCATTTGAATCTCCATCTTGTAGCTATGATACAAGACAGCCAAGATAAATCCAGAATTAAATTGGATTTATCTCTAATCCTTTAAAATTAATGTGCAAAACAAATGTAAAAGCTTTAAAAGTCACCCAGAGATTCTGGAAGCAGTAGGGAATGGCCTCCAAAAGACTTTGTTAGGTTAATAAGACAATACCCCTTCTTTAGATATTCAAGCAAAAACTCCAGAATACTTACCTAATCTTAATTCCTGCATTAAATTTACTTTCATTCAAACAAAAGCATGATTAGTCAGAAGGATAAGTTCTGGACTCTCATCAGTGAAAGCACTTGGGTTCATGTCATGAATATCTAGGTTTATATGAAGTTATATAGACCCTTTTATAATCATGTGAAAGATAAACTAGTTCTCTTTTGCCTTTAAACGCTGACGTAGCTCTTTATTTGCCTGCCAGCTCAGTGCAGAGCTGGCAAGGAAAATTATTCATGTTTTTGGTACCAACACAAAGCTTCAATTCTGCCACAAACCAGCCCTACGTGTTTGCTTCACAAGATAAGAATGAGCCCTACTGACAACGTCGTTTTCAAAAGCCTGAACTGTTTGTTGGGCTCTTTGAAATTTTTTTTTATCTGTACCTTGATTTAAGATTGGGGTGACTGGGAAGCAGTGAACAGCACACTGTCTAGACATTACAAATTGCATACAAGGGAGCAGAAATAAAACCTCCCCTGCTTTATTGAGAATACAATTGCTGCAAAACACATCTAATTCTTGTCACATTGCAAATGAATCTTTGTAACTTATTTACAAACTTTCAAGCGCAAATACACTCCAATTTTCCTCTACTGAGCACAGTTTCAGTGTAGCTCAATTGTTGCAGTCTCACTCTGAGTCAGAAGCTTGTGGTTCAAGTCCTACATCATGACATTGAGTTCACAGTCTAGGTTGGCATTCCAATTGAGTGCTGTGGTGTGGTGGTATTGCTGGGGGCGCTGACCTTCAGTAAGATATTAAACCAAAGTTCCATCTGTCTATTTGGAGAGTCGTTAAAGATTCAAACAGAGCAGAGAGTTTCTCCCAGTGTCCTGGTCAACAAACCCCCAGATAACACATATCAATCACTTCATTCCTGACTGTCCCGTGCCTTTGGATGTCCTCCTGATGTGAAAGGTGGTATACAAATGTAATTTGTTATTGTTGTTGTTCATAGATGTTAGTGGGATATTATCGTGTGGCTGCTGCATTCGCTTACAAATACACGTCATAGTAAAATCTTATGAAGCAATTTTTCTGTAGTTCTTACAAGAATTTACAGAAAGCCAGCTTTAAAACTAAGAATTTACTAAATTCTGAATTCTCTGAAATGCTACCTAAATAGAATAATTCTAGACCCAGGTGGACTTTACTTTTTTTATATAAAAAGTATTCCAATGATGCTGTAGGTTAAGAACATTTTTTGAAAAAATCTCCCTAATCCTATTTTGAATGTTGCCATGTCGATTGTGATTCAAAGGGTTAAACACTGTGCTTCTGCATTTGTGAACTGAACCATCTCTGCTTCCAGCACATTGGAAATATGCAATCACCTGGATAACTAAAGAACTCCACAATTCCACTGTGTGTCTTGTGAATTAGACGAACAGAACATCTGTCATCTAGGATTTCAGACTTAAGAAGGATAATGGCTTCAAGCAAGATTATTAATGAGAAACATGTCTTGGTTTAAGAGGATCCTATAATCCTGTGATTTCTGACCTAATCGAATTAGTGATTATATAAAACTTTGCAATTCATTAATGTTGAGGTTCGACAGGGATCAACCCTCTGCACATAACGATTTTCCAGTATGGCTTCCCAATTCTTAGAAGGCACAGTATTGTGGACTCACATCAATACCAGCATCCAGTAAATAATGGATAACAATTTCATTTGAATAACTACTTTACAAATGCGTGGAAAACTGACTAAGGAATACTGAAAGCTGTGCATCTGCTCTGCGTTTCACTACAAGTAAACGGATGAACAAAATCCATAAAACAAATTATACCTTTCTAGACTCTTTCATGTAAGATAAGCATCTCAAAGCACTTCAAAAGATGATAGGGATCACTGTAGCAGGGAAGAAAGAATTTGAGGGTAATGACCAAAAGATTTTGGACTCACAGAAAAAATGCAAGGCAAAGGGATTTTGAGAGAGTTCCTCAGAGTGAGGGCACAGTGGCTGAAGGCTTAGCCACCAGTGGTGGGAAATGTGTACTAGACTTCAGTTGGAAGAGTGGATTTCAATTCATTTAGTGGGACATTCATTATTCAGCAACTCAGATTTTCTGGGATAGGACTGGGCAGATTTCAACCTCAGATACAGAATATCAACCACAAACTATTCAATAGTTTTTTGGCTTAGTAACAAGTAAGGTATCTCCTAAATGTCAGTCAAAATCTAGAAGTCCAATGAGAAGGGACTGGAAATGGGGTGTGTTCACTTCTGCTATATCTATGTACAGGAAATATGTTAAATATAATGTCAAATTGAATCCCAACATGTCAATAAAGAGTGTCAATAAGAAAAAGCTCAAATGACAATGTTTTGTAGAATTCCAACAAAGCATCTAAATTAAATATGGAAATAATCATGCAAACAAAGCCTAAGTCAACATAGAATAGAACATTCACTTCTTTGTAAATTTCACAAGGACTTTTTGGACACATTACTTTGCAAAGTTCATAATACTTACTCTAAATTATTTGCTTTGCTGAGGATATGACTGAGAGCTTGCCTTCGGTATAAGAGAAAATTGCAATAATTCTAATGCACCAGTTCTGGACGGGAGCAGTAATTTACCTGGTATTGTTAAGGGGCTTATAAAGTACATTTCTGAACATTTACTGAAAGAAAACACAAGAATGTTAAAAATTGAACAGTAATTTATAGGCATAATGCCCTTTTCTTTAATATTTAGTCCTCCCCCTTGGGCTTACACCCCAAGCTCAGGTACAGACCTTTGATTGTCCAGCAACTAGGGATATCCTACTGTCTTGAAAGGTGCCATATCAAATGCAAGGTTTATTTTAGGATTATTTTGTTGCAGAGCAGTATGGGGCAGCAAAATTACTATTGGCAGTACCCCAATGCTGTTATATTGTCTCTACAGGTGTTAACAATGGAATAGCCCTCGAGCCCATTAATGAAAAAGATTAAGCATCAGGTGATGCTGTGGCAAGTACTTCCATCTGTATTAAACCTCTGGGATTTAGCTTGTGATCTCTGAACTTGTAAAGTGGCTGACTGTGAACTCGATTCTCATTAAAAGAGACCAGAGTTTACTATTAAGCCAAAGTAAATCTATACAAGTCCCCTTGTCCATTCACCTTGTGTTTTATTGTTATTTTCTTGTTTCTAGTTATGACACCCCCTTTAATCTTGGATGTAGAAGATACAAGTACATATACTCACACCTGACTCCCTCCAGCCTGTATTACTCCAGGATCTGGAGTTTCAAAGTGGAGATCACAGAAACATAATTGGGGCAACAAACTTTGTGCATATTGTGCACTAGTTATGGATACAACGCCCAGCCCAATCATGTTTCACCCAGGGAACAGGAAATATTCTTACAAAGACAATGCACGTGTATTGCAATAACATATTTTACCGTTAGCTCTGTCTGTACAAATAGTAAGGAGCCATTCCTCTCTATCCCATAATTTTAGTCAATTTAGTAGTCCATTCGACATTTAGCATGTTGACTGGGCACAGATGTGCATGTCACAGACACCCCCACCTGATGCTGTTCACAATAGCAAAAGTTTGCAAAGTCACTGCCAAATGCCAACTTTTTGAGTTTGTTTCATAACTGAAAAGCCTTTAGGCTGCTTACTGTCAATTAAAGGAAGCTGAAAATATAATTCTGTGAGCTTTATTTCTCAGAATTTGCAGTTGAGATCAGTGTCAGAATTAGATGCACAAATTAATTACACTTTACCATTCTACCAAGACTGAGACATGTTTCTGATCTTTGTACCATAATAAAATAATGGGTTGTGGACACCAGTTACATTTACTCTGTGGCTTCTTTAAAAAAGTACAGTATTTTTGCATATGTATAAAAAATGTATTTTTGCACATATTATGAGTTACGAATCTCTTCTGCCGCAGTGGAAGGTGTTTTGGAAACCTATAAACAGATTTGTTTTCAAAATTTTCCCAAATGAAACATGTTCCTCTCCCCACACATGTGAGCAAAGTGCAATGAGAACAATGGTGCGGGTTGGTAATCCAGTATATTGGCTCCACCATCAGCTGATCAGCACATTCATTTTGTTAGTTGTCTCACTGAAGCTAATCAAATGAACTTCAATCCCAATGGAGCAGATGGGTGAACTCAAGATGTGTTTCAGTTCAATGTATCTGATTATATACCTTCAATTAACTTCTAATTAATGAGCTATACATCGACATCCTAAAAATATGTGTCATTTACAACAACTTTCGGAGTCAAGGAAGGAAGAGAACAGCAGTATGTAACATAGCCCATTGCAGTAATTTTTCAACATTGTCTAGTACAGGGTAACTCTGTTTTCTCAGGGAAGAAGACTTTCCTTTCTTGACCGTATTTATGGTTGTCTCTCCTTTGGAGTCCTGTAGCTCAGTGGTTAGAGCACTCTCTTTGCAAGTGAGTTCAATTCCAGGCAGAGGGCGAAACCTTGGGCAAGTTTCCTTAATCAACACGTCTAATAATAATCCCTCCAAAACCAAAAACAATAATAAATTGGTCATTTTCAATGCTGTGTGCAATTGGCTGCCGCGTTCGCCCACAAATATACAGTCAATTCACTTTACAGTGTGCTCTGTGAAGCTCTTTGGGACATCCTCCCGACGTGAAAAGCGCTATATCAAATGCAAGGATTATTATTATTATTAAGTCATTACTGATATCACTTCCTGCACATTACACACATTCGTGCTACATATAGTAAGGTGTCTGATGTGACTTCCTGTGCACCTCAATTTGATTACTTGGAAGTTGGTCATTATTTTTGAAAGTGTTGTCCAAATGCATTGTCAAAGAGAGACATTTTCCAGAGGGTTTTGGTGGTAGGGAGGGAACACAGTTATATTTCGGATCATCAGAAACTTGGGCAGATTTCACTCAAGAAAATAATATAGATTTCCAGTGTTTTTTTATTTTTTTTTAGATTTCAAGCATACACTATTTTTTTTCAATCTCCTGGTGAAATAGCTTTTCCTCATTTCTACTCTTTTAAAAGTGTTTTCCTGACCTATATTTAATGAACTGTTTGCAAACCCCAGGCTGAGCTCTAATAAGATGAACTCTCTGTTGACATGAGCTGAGACCCTGAACGTGCAATGCCTCATGAACTGTCTCACACAGCAAACAAGGACTTGAGACAGGTGCGCTGTGAATCCCTAGGACTTTATTTATAACTGCAGCTTTTTTAATATGGCATAAACCATTGAATCTTAATGACCAAACTCGTCACATCTCACCCACCATGCATGAAAAAACAATCCAATCTGAAGATACACAAACCTAATAAATCTCTGCAAAGAAAATAGTGATGGCTAATGCCAGGATTTTAATAAATGTCAAACGAATGAAATGTGACTTCCTGATCAAAGATGATATTGAAATGCTGAAGTATAATGAAAATATAACAGGCAGAATACATTACCGTTAATCACCATTTTAGAACAGATACAAGTAAATTGTACAGATGAGAATTAAAGTAATACATAATTTATATGTGGCTTCTTCCCTTTTATGCTGGAGCATTGGAAAGGCTTCAACTCTAATGTAATGCTTTATGAGCTACTAACTTGGGTTCATCATGAATAAAACAGGGAACATTTAATAAATGCTTTTTAGTAAATACTTTCAACGCATGATTATGCAGCTAAACTCTGCAGTTTCTGCTTGAAAAATCAGGGTAAGTATTTCTGGAGTCAGTCCAGGGTTAAGGGAAAATGTTTCAAAGTCAAAGCCACTATTGGCGCTTACAATTTAAGTTATATAATAATAATAATAATAATAATCCTTGCATTTGATATAGCGCTTTTCACGTCGGGAGGACGTCCCAAAGCGCTTCACAGAACATACTGCAAAGTGAATTGACTGTATATTTGTGGGCGAACGCGGCAGCCAATTGCGCACAGCAATGTCCCACAAACAGTCGTAGATTGAAAATGACCAATTAATTATTGTTTTTGGTTTTTGAAGGGATTATTATTAGGCTCTGTGTGGAGTAAGGAAACTTGCCCAAGGTTTCGCCCTGCCTGGAAATGAACTCAGGTCTCTCACTTGCAAAGCGAGTGCTCTAACCACTGAGCTACAGGACTCCACAAGTTAAAGCACAATGTCAGTGGCTCTGAGGCCAACACGGATTTGTTAAAGGCAAATCATGTCTAACAAATCTGATAGAGTTTTATGATGAAGTAATGGAGAGGGTGGATGAAGGTAGTGCAGTTGATGTAGTTAATATGTATTTTCAAAAGGCATTTGATAAAGTGCCACATAAGAGACCTGTTAGCAAAATAGAAGCCCTCAGTATTAAAGGGACAGTGAAAGCATGGATACAGAACTGGCTGGGAGACAGAGAGTAGAGAATGGTGGTGAACCATTGTTTTTCTGACTGGAGGGAAGTGTTCAGTGGTGTCCCCCAGGGATCAATATTGGGACCACTGCTGTTTTTGATCTATATAAATGACCTGGACTTGGATATAGGGAGTACAATTTCCAAGTATACTGATGATACTAAGCTAGGAAAAGTAGTAAACAGTGAGGATGATAGTAGTTGACTGCAAATAGTCATAGACAGACTGGTAAAATGGGCAGACACGTGGCAGATGAAGTTTAATGTGGAGAAATGCAAAGTGATGCCTTTTGGGAGGAAGAATGAGGAGAGGGAATATAAGTTGATGGTACAATCTTAAAGGGGGTGAAGGAACAGAGAGACCTGGGGCTTCATATAAGTAAATCTTTGAAGATGGCAGGACAAGTAAATAAAGCTGCTAAAAAAGCATACGGGATACTAGGTTTTATAAATAGGGGCATAGAATACAAAAGTCAGGAAGTTATGATGAACCTTTATAAAACACTGGTTAGGCTTCAGCTAGAGTACTGTGTTCAGTTCTGAGCACCACAATTTAAGGAAGGATGTCAAGGTATTGGAGAGGGCGAAAAGGAGATTTACCAGGATGGTACCAGGAATGAGGGACTTCAGTTATCAGGAAAGGCTAGAGAAGCTAGGATTATTCTCCTTGGACCAGAGAAGGTTAAGAGGAGACTTAATAAATGTTTTCATAATTATGAGGGTATTTGATAGGGTGAACAAGTAGAAACTATATCCACCAGAGGACACCGATTTAAAATAGTTGTTGAAAGAAACAGAGTGGGGGGGTGAGGAAATTTTTTTTTACACAGCGAGTTGTTCGGATCTGGAATGCATTGCCTGAAAGGGTGGTGGAAGCCGATTCGATAACAACTTTTAAGAGAGAAGTAGATAATTATTGGGGAAGACAAGTTTGCAGGGCTATGGGGAGAGCATGGGCGAGTGGGATTGAAATGGATAGCTCTTTTCAAAGAGCCAGCACAGACATGATGGACCAAATGGCCTCCTTCTGTGCTGTATAATTCTATGATTCTATGAAGACCCTGATTTTGCACTTATAGGTACCGGTCCCATTGTGGATATAAACTAATAATAATCCTTGCATTTGATATAGCACCTTTCATGTCGTCAATATGCCTCATTGGCTCCCGTCAACGTCTACTCTCCTGTGGGTCTCAACTCCTCAACCTCCACGGGCTCTCCTTCAGACTCTCTGAACCCATGCACAACTTAGGCGTCAGATTCAATCTACCCCACAACCGTTCCCTGACCAGGACCGATTTTTCCCACCTCCGCCACAATAACCGATTCCGTCCATACCTCACACCCACAGCAGCTGACACCCTAGTCCCCACCTGCGTCACTCCCTGGCTGGACTATTCCAACACTTTCCTCGCTGGTCTCCCCAGCCTCCACCATACACAAAATTCAATTAATTCCAAACTCTGCCTCCCGGATACTCAACTGCGCAAAACTCCTTATCTCCATCACACCAGTCCTTGCCGGTCTCCACTGGCTCCCAATTACTGAATGGCCTGAATGGAAGGGGCACAAGTTGTTGTTGTTGCCTCAAAGAGCTTCACAGGGTATAATGTAAAGTGAATTGACTGTGTATTTTGTGAATGAAACGCGGCAGCCAGTTGTGCACAGCAATGTCCCATAAACAGCCATTAAATGAATGATCTATTTTATTTGGGGGATTATTGGCCAGAACACCTAGAGAAACTCCCTTCTCTTTCCAAATAGCGCCACGGGATCTTTATCGTCCACTTGACAGGACCTCGATTTAATGTCTCATCCAAAGGACAGTGCAGATATCAGGTCATCATAGCTCAGTGAAGTCCTGTAGCTCAGTGGTTAGGGTACTCGCCTCGCAAGCGAGAGACCTGGGTTCGATTTCCAGCAGGGCGAAACCTTGGGCAAGTTTCCTTACTCCACATGCCTAATAATAATCCCTCAAGAAAAAAAAACAATAATAATTTGGTCACTTCAATCCACGACTGTTCGTGATACACTGCTGTGCATAATTGGTTGCCGTGCTTCGCCTACAAATACATAGTCAGTTCACTTTACGGTATATTCTGTGAAGCACTTTAAGATGTCTAGAAGACATGAAAAAGCGCTATATCAAATGCAAGGATTTTGATTATTATCATGTGAAAGACAATGCACAACAACAACAAAATTACATTTGTATAGTGCCTTTCATGTCGAGAGGATGTCCTAAGGCGCTGGACAGTCTATGTTTCAGACCAAGCTGGGGGCCCGGATCAGAAAGGATGGAGGGTGGGGGGCGGATCAAGGGTGTGTTGGATACTCGAGGTACATAAAAAATTGAGGACCTGAAAGAGGTTGGCTGAATAAGAATGTATTCGAGAAGGCTGGAGGAATGAGGTACTGGGCACGTACACGTTACTGAAAGATGAGACCATATGAACAGTTGAAGAAAAGGGTAGATCTCGAGACTAGTACAGAGAGATAACGGTAACAACATTGTCCCGTTAGAAGCCTCCAAAAATATGTTGATGGAAACATTATGTATATAACATAACCCGATCAGGTCAGAACGAGAAACTAACAAGATTAGTAGTAACATTTGTCCTGTTGGCAACTGATCACCTGGGACAGGACAAAGGGGTTACTGAGGTCTGGAGAATGTTATCTACTCAGACCAGGACAAGACGTCAAGGAAGGAAGAGGAGCAGAACAGGAGGGGAGTGCCCAGACTCGAGTCTCTAGCAACTTAAGAAACGTCCGCCACAGCTACTAGAATTGGATAGTATGTATTAATTGTATCTTGTCTTGCCTATGTTTCTTTAATTCTTGTATCAATAAACACCATACCTCTTTTGAGGATTGTTGGGTCATCATTTGAACTCTCAGGATCCGTATATCCCAACAGGTGACTGAAAGCACAATCAAAGAGGAGGGTCTTGAGAAGGATTTTAAAGAAGGCAAGGGAGGTGGCGAGGTGGAGGGACTGCGGGATGGAGGCCCAGAAGATGGGGGCAGTGTGGCAGAAGGTCTGGCTGCCAATGGTGGGGTGGGCAAGGCAGGGGACGTGAAGCAGGCCAGAGCTCGCTGAGCAGAGGGAGCAGGCAGGTTGGTAGGGGAAAGGAGATCGCAGAGGTAAGGTAGAGGAAGGTCATGGAGGGCTTTGAAGTCAGGACCGAGATCTTGAGCTGTATCCGCTGTGTGATAGGAAGCCAATGGAGTTGGGCGAGGATGGGGGTGATAGGGCCGCGGAGCCTGGTGCGGGAGATGACACGGCTGCAGAGTTCTGGATGATCTGCAGCCTATGGAGGGAGGAGTTGGGGAGGCCGACAACCAGGGAGTTTGTATCGCTGAGTTTGGATTTTATGAATACATGTATGAGGGTCTCTCTTAGCAGCCTGCGGTATAAGACAGTGGCAGAGCTGAGCGATGTTGCGGAGGTGGGGGAAGGCAAAGCAGGTCATGGCATGAATGTGGGGTAGAAAGGATAGTTGAGGATCAAACAAGATGCCAAGGTTCCAGCCTGGCTTGGTGAGGTGGAGTGTGCATCCTTCGATAGTGATTCTGTCAGCGCCTGAGTTGTGGAGGCGCTGACAGGAACCAAACAGAAGAGCCTCGGACTTGTTGACATTCAACTGAAGAAAGTTAGCTCTCATCCAGGACTTGATGTCTGACAGATATTCTGTCAGGTCAGCAGTGGTCCTGGAGTCAAGGGTGGAAGCAGAGATGTACAGTTGGGTGTCATCCGCACACATGTGGAAATTGACCCCAGGTCAGCAATGGTCCTGGAGTCAAGGCTGGAGGCAGAGATGTACAGTTGGGTGTCATCCGCACACATGTGGAAATTGACCCCATGTCTGCGGATGATGGCACCAAGAGGGACCACATAGATATTGAAAAGGAGGGGACGAAGGACAGAGCCCTGAGGAACTGCGCACGAGATAGTGTGGGAGCTAGAGGAGAAGCTGTTTGTGGAGATGGTGGAGGTGGTGTGAGAGGTAGAATCTGAACCATTCAAGGACAGAACCGTGAAGGTTGAGGTGAGAAGAGAGTTGGTGGAGGAGGATAGAGTGGTCAACCTTATTGAAGGCAGCAGATAGGTCAAGGAGGACAAGGAGCCCGAGGGATTCCAGGTCACAGATGGACAAAATGTCATTTGACACTTTGATCAAGGCTGTTTCTGTGCTGTGGGCGGCATGGAAGCTGGATTGGAGGGGTTCGTGAAGGGAATGGTACAGTAAAAACAAAAGCTTTTTTCACCAACAGTTAAACAGTTGCAGCGCAAAATAGGATAGCTGATAATTGATATTTGAGAGCACCATTTAGTAGTGCTCAGTGGTAAAATGCTGTCTGGAGTTTGCTGTCTGAATTTTTTCAAAAAATATTTCAAAATAGCAATGAATCACTCCTGATTGCTGTGATTACACGCAGCAGGATTCCTCCTACTACTTGAGGGCATCATTTTAGCTATTTTAAGCGTGACATAACTTGGGCAAAATGGTTTACAGGATGCTAAAGTGATGAAGGGTGCTCTGCTTTGCTATTACCTTTTTACCTGCTTTGAAAAAGTTCAAAGGACATAGATTTCTGATAAAGGAAATTGTTACTATACAGGGTTCCTTTTGGTCAGATGGTTGTCTGACGTGTGCAGAAACCCATCACTGAGCTTAAGTGATGGGTTTACATAGTCTGATCAAAAAAACACAGTGGAAAATGAGTCAAACTGCAGGTGAAGGTCAGGTAAAGCTGCCCAATGTTCTCATGGGCCAGTTTTGAAAGTGGCCATCAGAAAATGTAACCCTTTTGAAGAAATGACTTCTGACGTTTTGCTTAGTCTTATTGAAGAATTTCTGACATTTTGCTTAGTCCTAGCAAACCTCAATGTTTCAGTGAGGATCGAATCATGAAGCATTAGGAAATTGAGTGCAAATAACTGGAATTTGGTATCTTGAAATACCCATATGTAAAATGCCTCAATTTTGTCTTCCTTTGATCCATATTGCAGCGAGCAGCTTTGCTAAGCTATATATCCTCTGAATCCCATGTATCAAAGATAACAAATGTCTACAAAATACATGACTTCCTATCACAGCACCATTCTTTTATGCATAAGCGATATTGAACGATCTACGCTGCGCTAAAGAAAATGACAAAAGCTTTTAACAAAACAATAAAAAAAAGTTTATTCTTAAAAATGAGTCTAGAAATTTCCTTTCCACTTAAATTTCCTTTTACGGCAAAATTATATGACATCTTAAATATTAACTGTGAGTTGTTTGTATAGAAGTTCACTTGCAAGTGAAATCAAACTGCTCTCAAATTGTTCTTTTTAGGAAAATACTCTTGCGTTCTATTGACAGCTGCTGATGGTTTGGGCATTTTTAAAAGCTTTTTAAACCTGTCATGAGTGTGATGGAATGATATGCATATAGATCCATCCATAGAATGTGCTCTTTGTTCCATCCATTTGCTGCCTTTTTCAATTGACAGCTGGCAACAATATACCTGCTTTGTGGGAGGAGGTGAGATGTGACCTCACTTGTTCTAGTTTTAGAAAAACAATTGCAAAACATGCACACTTATACTAAATTAATGTTACTTGACAGCATATTTAGTGAATTCCTGTTTAATGTGGAATGACACAAGTGAGATTTTGTTCTAACTGTTTCTAATGGTCTCTGTTTCAAGATTGCTAATAAACTTTTATCTGAGCTGTTATTATTTGCAGGACATGGATTCATTTCATACAATAGGAAAAAATATCTGTTCAAAATCTTTATGACCTTGATCTGCAAGGTCTCATTATGGCAAAAAAATGTGATCTCAAGTATTTCACCACACAAGTCACGAAGAACAACTTCTGACTGAGATCCTCACACACCAGAGACACTAAAGCCACGTAGCAAAGCACAAAGCACATTTGCTGCAGGCACACTTCTGTAATCGAATATCCCAGGAGAGCCCCTCCAATCCTTCAATGATAAATCCTTTATTTATCTCACTAATAATTCATGGAGAGTACCCAACATGTTTAAAAATGCACAGAGAATAAAATGAAACATTGAAAGTTGGTTATTCGGATACGAAAAATACTTCATTCGTGAGCAGCTTCTGAAACTCACTACCTGAGGCCAGTTACTCCTTAATTATTCCCCACATCCCAATTCCAGAATGGACAATAGTAGACACAGAGAATTCCATATAATAATAAAGATTGTTGCAGCATTATAACCAGTCCAATGCACATCATTTATTGTGTCTTTTGGTTATTTAAATTAGATCCACCTTGAATGAAGCATAAATTCACAAAATATGATTGAATATCCTTGACTAAAAGAGCTGGGCTGGATATAAGATGTTATAATACAATATACTAGACTAGTTGTATTCTATATAATATCTCACTGCTTATACTCTAAATATATTTACAATTATTTAAACTGAGGCTTAATTTACATCTATCAGAAAACTGCAGGGAAATGTTTCAATTGGGATTGCAGAGAAGACGATTTAACTGCATTGTGTAGAGTTGAAACACAGCTCCAGTCATCTATTTGTGTAACACTGTACATAACTAATTGTATCTAGTGATAACACCATTGATTGCATTCTTCTGTGTAGGATAACATTACTGTACATTTAGCATTGAGATTAATATGTCACCAATAACACCTTACATTTATATTGCGCCTCTCATATTATGAAAGTCTCAAAGTGCTTGAGGATAAGAGGAATAAGAAATGTTGATGTGCTGAATAAAGACACTGCCAAATTAGGATATTTTTCAGAAGGTTTTTGAAGGCATGGAGACTGGTCTCCAAAGCACACAGGTGGCTGTAGGTTTGAATACCAATGGTGCAGCAAACAGAATGGGAAGTGAACACTAGACCAGTTGGAAGAGTGGAGTATATAGACTGGAATATAGAATTGGGCAAGATTACACAAGTAAGGTGTGGTGACTGATCTTTAACTTAATTCTCTGGGATACCAGGAACCAATGGAGCATGGCAAGTATGGGGATAATGAATGTGCAGAACATTGTGTAGCAGAAAACTCTTGAGTGTCAACGATGGACAGTTTTTTTAATCACAATAATAGGCAATTCCTCGATAATTGAGTAAGATTGCCCCTCAGCTTTTAAAAATAAAAGTGGGGAAGGCAGGGTTTGGGGGTTGAGTTTTAAGATTGGCCTCGTATTTGGTGGACATTTAGGTGGCTTTGTAGACAACTATCAAGGTATGTGAAGTACTCTACATTCTCTAGAATCATTCCATTGATGGACATTGATGGTTATTGATGAAGGAAAAGCCAGATTACCAGGTGCAGGTTGATAAAGCACTTTAGTTTTGGAAACATTAATAGATTCCGAAAAGATTGTAAGCTTCAGCAAAACTGTCAAGGATCATTTGAAAATTACTTGCAGAGTAAACCACAATTGTAGACTTGTCAGCATACTGGAGACCAATGATGATGGTGATGAGAACTTTTGTCTTTGCGTGCAAGCGCCTTAGTTTAAGAAGTTTTCCTTCTAATCACCACCGGATAGATTGACAGTAGTTCAGAATAGAAAAACCGCAAGGAAAATAGCAAAAAAAAGGAAGGTACAATGACGCATCATTGCTTTACTCCAGTTTTAATAGGGAAGTATTCCACCTAGGGCCCATTGTAGAGTATCTTCCTTTCATGTTGTCGTGAAGTTGTCTGACAATTGAGACAAACTTTCAGGGGGAAACCTACTTTGGGAGAGTTTATCATAGAGCCTCTCTGTTCACTGAATTATAAGCCTTACTAAGGTTGCTGAACGCCATATATTGAACATGGCGCTGCTCTTGACATATTTCCTGTAGCTGGCGCGCTGCAAATAGCATGTCATTAGGGCCCTACCAGGTCTGAAACCACTCTGGGTTTTGGAAATACCCTCTCTGATAGTGGAAGCAGCTGATGAGTAGAATTCTAGATAGAATCTCCCTGCTTTTGAAAGCAGCTCAATACCATGATAATTGACATAATCTGATTTCTCACCTTTTTTCTCATAGATGGTTATGATATTTGCATCTTTAAGATCTTGGGGGACTTCTTTCAGTTCCCAGATTCTTTGCAGAAGAAGGTGGAGATCGTTGGTGAGTGCTTGACCCCATTCTTATAAATTTTGCTTGGAACTAATGATATGATCAGCATATGTACTAAGATATTATTACTAAGCAGTATTAATAATGGAATTATAAAGATGGTGCAGGACATCGAAAAGGGCAGGTAGGGAAGAGGGGAGGAGGGAGGTGAAGGCACAGTCAAATATTTGTAATATTAAACATTACTAAAACACCAATCAAAAGGTTATCAGGCTGAATCTAATTTGAATAAGACAGGTGTTGTTCTGTTTTATATGGTATATTGTATAATCCAATTTATCTTGGAAGTAGGATTTAATTTCTCACACTGCTTTATACTGACAATTGTTGACAGAATTTTTTTNCAAATTATAAGGCAGATCTGAGTCATGCAACCACATGACCTGATTATCCTTCATACCAGTGTCTTTTAAGTACTTTATGCAATTGGTGAGCTTTAAAAAAATTGACTGCATTAGAATACTCCAAGTTTAAAAGCAACATTAACATAATTTCTTCTTCCATAGTGCGCAATATTTTATAGCTACACATATTTACTGCTGATCCTTCACTGTCGACTCATCTGCATTCCTGACACATTATTTTACCGCTGTTAGTAATTGAACCATCCAATGATAAAATAGACAAAGCTGTGCTATTTTATCACCTAAAGAATTGGAATTGAGCCACTTGATCTTTCTCCAATTTTCTCTCTGCCCATTTATTTGGCAGATTATAAACACTTCTGTCTGAAACTTGTGTTTATGTCTCGGGAAGGGATCACATGAGAGATGCAGTATATGATATGATAATTATCATATGGAGTCCTGTAGCTTAGTGGTTAGAGCACTTGCCTCTCAAGCGAGAGGACCTGGGCTCAATTCCCAGCAGGGTGAAATGTCGGGCAAGTTTCCTTACTCTACACGTTTCAGTTTACCTAGCAGTAAGTAGGAACCCGGTTGTTAGTCGATCAGCGGATCACTTTTTTGGGGGTAGTAATTCCTTCAAAATAAGTGAAAATAATTTGGTCACTCAATCCACGATTGTTTGTGGGACACTGCTGTGCGCAATTGGTTACTGCATTTTGCCCACAAATATACAATCAATTCACATTACAGTATATTCTATGAATGTTTTGAGACGACTCAAAGAGACCGGGTGGGGAGGGGGGAGAACAAGATTCCTTCTAATCTCAAATTTTGTGAGAGGCTTGTTAATTTTATATTCATGCCCTCCAGTTGTCACTCATAATCAAAGATAATTAACCCATATCCTTGGCGGGTTTAAACTGTTCATGAATAAAGCCCATAAAGGATCAACATCTGTTGTGTGCTCCACTCCAATTCTGCTTTAGAATTGATAAGCACTGTGCAAAACTTTTTTTCCATCTTCACATGAAAGGAAACAGAAAACACAAAATGCATCATCCACCTAGAGCAGACCATTATATCCCATGTGTCACTAAGCTTGATCCTGTTTCTGTGTCTACTATAAACATAATGTGACTCATAATCATAACCCTAGGGGAAAGGGTTCCTTATGGTTTGAGTCGATGCCGGTTTAGCTTTCTGCCAAATGCTTCTTTCTAAATTAATGTTTGCAAACAGAGAAATAAGGAATGTTCATAAGCTTCGTAAACTTTATAATTTAAACTGATCTTTGCAAATGAATGAGATAAGGGTGGGGCACTTTGTAGCAGTGGGATACAGGTTCTAATGTTTGCTGAAGTTCAATCTAAGCTATTTGTTCGGGAATGTTGAGTTTAGAGGGATTTCATGAAGATAACTCAACATTGGGTTCACTACTTCACGTGCTCTCTTGCTGCACAGCTGAACACTAGCACTGATACTGATATACAGAGGTACATGAGGCCATCAGAAGTCAGAGATTATCATCATTGCAGCCTCAGAGGTCAACACTGCATGTGTAGAGCACTCCGACATGCTACCCACATGAAGAACACTATATAATTGCAAGTTGCTGTTGTTATTGTTGTGGAGGTGATTGCTACAGGTGGCGAGGCCTTCGCTGAGGTGCAGAGGTCGGCCCTATAGGTGCAAAAGTCAGGTCTACAGCAAAAGTCAGGCCTACATGTGTAGAGATCAGCCCTACAGGTGTAGACAGCCCAAAGGTGAAGAGGATAGCCTTTCCAGTGAAGAGTGCAGTGAGATCCCCAACTGAAGGGTAGCATAACTCCAAAAAAATTGATCTCAAGGGGTAAATAGAAGATTGCAGATGCTTAGGAGAAGATATGTTGAATTTTAAAAGCACCTGGACCGGGATAGAAAACAAAGCCCCAATTTATTTTTCGTGCTTTTAAAAAAATTCAGCTTCTGCTGATTCATGCATCCAGCTCGCACTGCTCATGGATAATGAACTTCAGATTTGTGGAGTATAAATTAAACTGCAACTTCTCATAACGGCCACTTAATTTGAGCACATAAATCACTTTGGAGACCAGTTCCTCTCCAAAGCTACAGTAAGTAATAACAACACTTTCCAGCAATATCAGTTCAGCGAAAGTACGCTGAGCAGGTTTGTAATTGAGAGATGCATAGTTACGTGCCTAGTGAATCAATTATGTTGTTGTGTCATCCATTGTGTCTGGACTAACAAAACTCTTTTCACCAAATCTTCTTGTATCCTCCATGCTAATAAAACAACAATGTCTGTCGGTTTGCGCTTCAAGAAGGATCTCAATAACCGACTGACCTAGAGACATCATTTATACCTCATTGGAAAGGTCTTGATACTGGGAGTGTTATGGGCATATTTTTTTGAGTATCTCTATTGTTCATGAGTTATGACCTAAAATGTATTTCAGTTTTGTGTTTTTCGCTGCAGTTACACCTGGTATCCACCGAGTTAATGTGGCACTGTGGCATCCTGCGTCATAGAACACGCACATAGCCAAGTGGCGGTGGGAACAAAATAAACAACAACAACAACAAGATTGCATTTATAGAGCGCCTTTCACGTCGGGAGGATGTCCCAAGGCGCTGGGCAGTTGGGTCAGGACCCGAGCAGTGGGGAAATGGTCAGGGTGAGGGGAGGGAAGGGAGGGAGCGAGGAGGGGGTAGAGAGTCGAGAGGGGAGCTGAAGGCACAGTCAAAGAGAAAGGACTTGGGACCGGCCTTGAAGGAGGAAAGGGAGGAGGCGGTGAAGGCACTGGGGGATAGAGTTCCAGAGCCTCGGGGCTGAGAGGCTGAAGGCCCGACCACTGATGGTAGGGTGGTTAGGGCGGGGGATGTGGGGCAGACCGGAGCCGGAGGAACGGAGGGTACGGGCAGGTAGGTAGGGGGATAGTAGGTTGGAGAGGTAGGAGGGAGCAAGGCCGTGAATGGCCTTGTAGGTGAGGATGAGGATCTTGAATTCGATCCTCTGGGGGATGGGGAGCCAGTGGAGGCGAGCGAGGGTGGGAGTGATGTGGTCACGTAGCCTGGTGCGGGACAGTACACGAGCTGCAGAGTTCTGAATGACCTGCAGCTTGTGGAGGGAGGTGCCGGGAAGGCCGGCGAGGAGACAGTTCCCATAGTCCAGCCTTGAGGTGATAAAGGCGTGGACCAGAGTTTCAGCAGCATGAGGGGTGAGATAGTGCCGTAGTCTGGCGATATTCCGGAGGTGGTAGAAGACAGTGCCAGTTGTGGTGCAGATGTGGGGAAGAAAGGACAGCTCAGGGTCGAACAGAACACTGAAGTTCCTGACCGGCTTTGAGAGGTGGAGAGTGCAGCCTTGGATGCTGATGGTGTCAGCGCCTGAGGTGCAGAGGTGCTGACGTGAGCCAATCAGGAGGGCCTCAGTTTTGCGCACGTTGAGCTGAAGAAAGTTGTCTCTCGTCCAGGACTCAATGTCGGACAGGCAGCTGTCAGGACATCGGTGGTCGTGGAGTTGAGGGTAGAGGAGGAAAGGTAGAGTTGGGTGTCATCCGCATATATGTGGAAGTTAACCCCATGTCTGCGGATGATGTCACCAAGGGGGAGCATATAGAGGGTGAAGAGGAGGGGACCGAGGACAGAGCGCTGAGGGACACCATACGAGACAGTGCGGGGGCTGGAGGAAAAGCCGTTTGCAGAGACACAGACGAAGCTAAGCGACGGCAACAACAACAAAATTACATTTTTAAAGCGTCAAGTCCTCCCACTAAGTCTTCCCAGATGAGTATAGATAAAGATGAAATGTCTGTCTGTATGTCTGTCTGTGTGTCAATCTACATTCCATATTGGATCCTTTGGTTGCAGGCGTAGCTGCAACGGGTACAGCTTGTGTTATATTATATTTCTTAAAATTCTCCAAATGTGAAATGAAGGATCAGGGCAGCTTAGGGTTCATACAAAACTAGAGGCACTAACTTATCTGAAACTTTGTCTTAAAATCTATGCTACCACCTTCCTTAATCCCTTTAAAAAAATGATAATAATTTGGTCACTCAATCCACAACTGTTTATGCATCACTGCTGTGCGCAATTGACTGTCGTGTTTCGCTCACAAAATGTATTGTCAATTCACATTACAGTATGTTCTGTGAAGTGCTTTGAGATGTTTCGAAGACGTGATAAGGTGCAAGGATTATTATTATGATTATTATTTCCCTCGTTCGTAAACTGCTGTGAAAATCCATGGGAATCTTCGGGCCCAGTTGGGAACGGGATTAAACCTCTTATTGGAGAAAGATCCCAGATGCTAAGAAATGTGTGTCAGTATACCTGGTTGAAGTTGGATTGTTTCATCAAGCAATCAAAACAATAGTGGTTTGCCAAGTAGCTAACTAGATTGGTCTAGATGCCTTGAGAACTGTTATTTTAGGCTTTACTGGATAAAAAGGTTAGCTGAAAAATATGTTTGCAAATGCGATTTATTGAACAGGGAAGAGGGATGTGCGTCAGCACATGTGAGGTTTAAATTTATGACATTTCCTCTGCTCAGAGTCCAGAGATCTGAAAATAAACTGTAGTATCAATATGGAAGATGGATGAAAGCACATTTTGCCTGTGGAAATATGTTGTTAAATTCATACATAGGCAACATATTCCACCATCATTGGCCGCACTTTCAGCCACTATGCCCCGAACACTCTTCCTCTATCCCTCTGCTTTGCTTCTTCCTTCCCCATCTTCAGGTCGCGCCTGAAGACCTTCCTCTTTGACCGTGCCTACGGTCACCTCTCCCTCCCCCGGCTCAGTGTTGTGCTCTGCCACTGTCACTGTCGGGGACGCTACCCTGTGTGAGGGACACTATAAATGCAAATTGTTATTGATGTTGATACATGCCTGGGTTCAAGCCTCACATCGGGACTTTGACCTCTCAGCAGGGCTATGCATGAGAGTTCAACACAGTGCTGGGGGAGAATGGAGGGTAAGCAGGTCGGAGAACTAGAGAGGTGCCAGGGCATGAAGGAGCTTGAAATTCCATGTGATCTGTTTCAGCATACTGGATAGTTTGGTTTCTTCATTAACTAATGCTGTAATTAGACCTTAATTAAACATCCAACAAATAATTCTCTGCCATTTCCGGCACCTCCAATGTGATCCAACCACCAAACATATCTTTCCCTCCTCCCCCCTCTCAGCATCTGAAGGGACAGTTCCCTCCATGACTCCCTGGTTCATTCCTCCATCACCACCAACAGTTGCTCTCCTCCCCCCGGCACCTTCCCACACCAGTGTAGGAGATGCAATACCTGCCCTTTCACCTCCTCCCATACCACTGTTCAGGGCCCCAAACACAGATTTCAAGTGAGACAGCGATTTACGTGTACTACCACCAACGTAGTTTACTGCATTTGCTGCTCACGATGTGGTCTCTACATTGGGGAGACAAAACACAGATTGGGTGACTGATTTGCTGAACACCTCCGTTCTGTCTGTAAGCACAACCCTGAGCTTCCGGTTTCTTGCCACTTCAACTCTCCCTCCCACTCGCACTCTGAACTCTCCATCCACGGTCTCCTACGTTGTTCCAATGAACCACAGCGCAAGCTCGAGGAACAGCACCTCATTTATCTGCTAGGGACCTTACAGCCCGCTGGCCTCTATATTAATTTCAACAATTTCAGACCATAACAGCTCACCTTCCACTCCCCCTCTTCTGTGACCATTACCACATCATCTTGGTCCCAGACACACCTTTTCTCTTTCTGGGGCTGCCTATTTTGTTGCAATTCCCCATGTACACCCCCACCCCCCCTCACACACACACCTTTGTTTTGCATTATTAACACCTCTATTCCCCTGCTTTGTTGCAATCCCCCCACTTTTGTTGCATCATTAACACCTCTTTAACCCATCATTCCCTGCCCTCTACCCCATTTTCTCCTTTGTCTTCCTAGCCCTGCCTCCCCCCTCTCTGTTAGCCCTTAAAAGCCTCTCCCTCCCAACATGCCCCAGTTCTGACGAAGGGTCCTGGACCCGAAACGTTGACTCACTTTCCTTTCTCCATAGATGCTGCCTGACCTGCTGAGTGTTCTCAGAGACTTCTGTTTTTGTTTTGAAAATGAATGTGCTGATCAACTGATGGTGGAGTCTTAGAGTCTTTGATGCTGTCACTGAGTGTAATAGGAAAATATTCTATTGTCTGGCACTGTCAGCCTTTACTTTGAACAATGATGATTTATAGAATACAACACTTTCATACCAGTAGCTTTTGTGGGGCAGAAAAAAATTATATTTAAAATCATAAGCTCAATAGATGTTTTTTTTCCAAAATGCTCTATAATTTTCCATTATAGTTTCAAAAATGAACCCAAGGTCAATTTTAATTTCAGTGTTTTAAATGCTCCCTTCTCTTATTTGTTTGATGATGGTGGGTTTTCTTTGATGAATGAATGACAGGATGGTACCCAACGATGGATCGAGAAAAAAGTTCAGACGAGTAGACAGTTATTTAGTTACGAGGAATTACATAAGGAGTTAGTTTGGTCACCCTCCTTCCCCCATGTCTTCCACCCTCCCCAATCACGACCTCCAGCTTGGGTCCAAGACACTGATGTCCTCCCGACGTGAAAGGCGCTATACAAATGTAATTTTGTTGTTAGTTGACAAAGCATTGACTGCTTTTGGTGGATGGGTGTCTATTTTGCATTTGCCATTCCTATAGTTGAATGTGAACAAGACTGAGGCCCTCCTGGCTCACGTCAGCGCCTCAGCACCTCAGGCTCTGGCAGCATCAACCTCCATGGTTGCACACTTCAACTAACCAAGCCAGTCAGGAACCGAGGTGTCTTGTTTGATCCTCAATTGTCTTTTCTTCCTCACATCCAAGCCATGACTCGCTCTGCCTTCCCTCACCTCCGTAACATCGCCCGACTCCGCCACTACCTCACCCCTCAGGCCACTGAAACTCTTGTTCATGCCTTCATCAACTCCAGGCTCAACTATGGAAACGCCCTGCTTGTCAGCCTTCCCAACTCCTCCCTCCACAGGCTGCAATAATCCCGCACCAAACTCCGTGATCCTATCTCCCCCATTCTCGCCCGACTCCATTGGCTCCCTATCCTTCAGAGGATTCAATTCAAAATCCTGTCTGTGACCTTCTAACCCCCTAACAATCCACCCGCTCCCTCCACTCAGCCGGCTCCGGTCTTCTCCTCGTCCCCCGACCGACCCGCCCCACCATTGTCGAATTCAAGATCCTCATTCTCACCTACAAGGCCATTCACGGCCTTGCTGCCTCCTACCTCTCTGACCTACTATTCCCCTACTTACCTGCCCGTACCCTCTGTTCCTCTGGCTCCGGTCTACTCCACATCCCCCGCCCCAACCGCCCTACCATCGGTGGCCGGGCCTTCAGCCTCTCAGCCCCCAGGCTCTGGAACTCTATCCCCCACTGCCTTCGCCGCTTCCTCCCTTTCCTCCTTCAAGGCCGGTCTCAAGACCTTTCTCTTTGACCGTGCCTTCAGCTCCCCTCTCGACTCTCTATTCCCTCCTCGCTCCCTCCCTTCCCTCCCCTCACCCTGACCATTTCCCCCCTGCTCGGGTCCTGACCCAACTGCACAGCGCTTTGGGACGTCCTCCCAACGTGAAAGGCGCTCTATAAATGGAAACTTGTTGTTGTTGAGAGCCTTCAGCCACTCTGTCCCCAACCTCTGGAATTCCATCCCCCAATCACTCCGCCTCACCCCCTCCTTCTTCAAGTCCCGCCTCAAGCCCTCCTCTTCGACCATGCCATTGGTCACCCCCCTTCCCCTCCGCTCCCTTCTCTCCCCCTGACCCCAGCTTGGCTCTGAAATGCTGTACACTGTCCAGCACCTTGGGACGTCCTCCGGACGTGAAAGGCGCTATACAAATGCAATCTTGTTGTAGTTGTTGTTGTTGCCTTTCTCCATGGGGAAGAAAAATCCTCTTATTTCAAGTGGCTTGTTTTATCATCTATGCCTTTACCGTTAAGACCTAAATGTCACTTCCCATATCTTTTCTTATCTAAAGAGAACACGTTCAGATCTGAAAGTCTGTCTTCATAGTTTAATGCTCTAAATCTCAGATTCATTCTCATTGATCTTCTCCGAATCCTCTCTAATGCTTCAATGCCCTTTTGATGTAGGGCCCTTAAAGCTATAAGCAACAAGGTGAAATTCAGGATCCATGTCCTATTTATCACATTGAGTAGGCCAGAGGCAGACCCCTCCCCCAAAACATAATAATAATCCTTGCATTTGACATAGTACCTTTTGATGTTGTTGAGGCGTCTCAAAGAGCTTCACAGAACATTCTGTAAAGTGGATTGGCTATGTATTTTGTGGGTCAAAAATTGCAGCCAATTGCGCATAGCAGTGTCCCAAAACATTGGAGAGGTCAGGCTTGTGCTTAGAGGGATGCTTAAAAGTTAATCGCAAGTCAAAGGCCACAATCTGTAAGGTCGATTTCCCAAACCATAGGCCTGTCTTTGCTAACTTCACCATTAAGAATATCGGCGGAAGAGAGAGCTGCATCTTCAAGGCATTCAATCTAATAAATATCACATAGACGTTCCAAATAATTAAATCCAATATTCTAAACACGGCCTAATTCCAAACCTGCCCTAATCTGTGTTCTATAAAGCGCTCTGGGTCGCTACCCTGCGTGAAGGGCGTTAAATAAATGTTGTTATATTATTATTGTTGTTATATAAGGTTAAACAGAACATAGAATTTGATTTGCTTTAATCTATCTGTCATTCCATGGCCCATCTGCTTAAATGGTCTTGATCTTCTCAAAAGCTATTAATCCTGCTTATAAATAGTCACCTGATCACATAGATTGCTTTCATTCAAAAATGTTATATTATAAGACATAATTATGATGGAACTCTGTCATAGTTGGCTGGGTGAGCGGGTGAGTGAATAACGCTCACAAATATACTCTATTCTGTGAAGCGCTTTGAGACGTCTAGAAGATGTGAAAAGTACTATATCAAATGCAAGGATTATTATTATTATTATTATTAATAGCTGGTTGGTTGAGTGGGTGCCTGGGTGTTAGTGGCAGATGAGAGGTAGAGATGTTTTTCCATAATTCCATTCATTATCACTGTTTCCTTTCGACTACTAAACATGTTTTTAATCCAACTGGCTAATTTGATAAATTTCATGCTTCCATAAAAGACTCAAGTCTGAAATTTGATCTAATACCTTCTGAAAGTCCAAGTAAATGATATCTGCTAAATAGCCTTTATCCACTAATTCATTTACTTTCTCAGACAATTTCACTAGATTCATGAGGCATGATCTATTGTTTCTAAAGCATGCTGATAGCATCTTATAATTGCTGATTTACAGACCACAAAGCGGAATGTATTTAGTATACTGATATTTTATACATTTAGGTAAGTATTGATAACATCTTGTAAAATGCTCTGAAGCCTTTTTCCCACTGCAAGTCTCAGGCTAAGTGCTCTATAATTTCCAGGTTCATACATTTTATGAAAACTAAGGACTTTCTTAAATTACAGCAGTCAACATCTCTTGACATAGACAACATTTTTAGTCCCGTAAATGCAAAATATGAGTTGACATCATACAAAACGTGCATTGGAATCACTTAATAACAACAACAACAACTTGGATTTATATAGCGCCCTCCACGCCGGACAGCACCTCAGAGTACTTTAGAGTTTAGGATCCTGGGACCAAGCCGGGGGGAGGGGGAGGAAGGTGACCAAAGGTGCGGTCGAAAAGAAAGGTCTTCGGCAGAGACCTGAAAATGGGAAGGAAGGGTGGGAGTGAGATGAAGAGAGTGAGGAAGGCAGTTCCAGAGCCTCGGGCATAGTGGCTGAAGGCACGGCCGCCGAGGGTGGAGCGGAGGACTCGGGGGACAAGGAGGAGGCCAGACCCCGAGGAACGAAGGCAATGGGTACTCTGCTGAAGAGAGAGGAGGTCAGAGAGGTAGGGGGGTGTAGAGGAGTGCAGGGACTTGAATACGAGGGTGAAATCGATCCTCTCTGGGATAGGCAGCCAGTGCAGTCTGGCAAGGACTGGGGTGATCAGAGAGCGGAGTTTCGTGCGTGTGAGAATGCGGGCGGCAGAGTTCTGAATGAGTTGGATTTTATGGATCGTAGTGGATGGGAGACCGGCGAGGAGGGCGTTGAATAGTCCAGCCGAGAGGTGACAAAGGCATGGACCAGAGTTTCTGCGGCTTTTGGAGTAAGGTATTGGCAGAGACGGGCGATGCGCCGGAGGTGGAAGAAAGCGGTGCTGGTGAGACCCCGGATGTGGGGGAACAAGGATAATTGGGGGTCGAACCTGACGCCTAGGTTGTGTATGGATTCGGAGAGTTTTAGGTTAGGTCGGGTAGGTGGAGGAGGTGAGAACTGTGAGATTTTAGACGTTGACGAGAGCCGAGGAGTATGGCTTCCGTCTTGTCAACGTTCAGCTGAAGGAAGTTTGCGCTCATCCAGCCCCTGAGGTCTGACAGGCAGGCTGACAGAACATCAGGGGACTGAGAGTCGCAAAGAGAGGTGGAAAAATAGAGTTGGGTGTCATCTGCATACATGTGGAAATGTACGCCATGTCTGCGGATGACATCCCCAAGAGGGAGCATGTAGATCAGAAAGAGGAGGGGGCCAAGGATGGATCGTTGGGGTACCCCGCAGGTGACTGGGTGAGAGCGGGAGGAGAAGCCATTTATGCAGATGTACTGCTGGCGGTTTGTGAGGTAGGACTCAAACCAGGCGAGTGCTGTCCCACTGAGGTGGAAGATGGAGGAAAGGCGGCAGAGGAGGATGGCGTGATCGACTTTGTCGAACGCGGCGGACAGGTCCAGGAGGACAAGGAGGCAGAGGGAGCCCTGGTCACAGATAGAAAGGATATTGTTTGTGACTTTCACAAGCGCAGTCTCCGTATTGTGGGCAGGGCAGAAACCGGATTGGAGGGGTTCGAAGAGGAGGGGGAGGAGAGGTGTGCGCCGAGTTGGTTTGCAACAACGCATTCTAAAACTTTTGAGAAGAAGGGCAGGTCAGAAATAGGGCGGTAATGGCTGGGGTTTGAGGGATCTAGGGAGTGTTTTTTCAGGAGTGGGAGTGATGACAGCAGTTTTGAGGCAGGTAAGGACTGATCCGAGGAGAGGGACTGGTTGATAATATCAGCCAGTAGTGGGCAGAGGAGGGGGAGCTGTGTGACCAGTAAATTGGTGGGGAGGGGGTCGGGGCAGCAGGTGGTGGATTTCATGAAGGTGATGGTGGGTGAGAGGGAGGAGGGAGAGATGGGGAGGAAAGAGTGTAGAAAGGGGGTGGTGATAGGAGCAGATGATGAGGAGGGCGAGGGGGACCGAAAGGGCATTGTGGAGGGTGACAAAGGGCAGGTGGATGAGGCTACCTGGCTGATGTTCTGTATTTTAGTTGAAAAGAAGTCCATGACATCCTCGCACTCGGCATTTGATACGAAGATACGAAGGGGGGTGGCGCACGGAGGAGGTAGTGGACGGTGGAAAAAAGGATTTTGGGGTGGTGTTTAGTCTCCAAGATTAAAGAGCATGTCAAAGAAATAACATCACAAGGAAATAGATTACTATCACAATCCAAATTTGCCCTTAAATTTGCTATTTCCTTGGTTAAATAGTCAGGCTTTCTGAAATATCAAGCGTGATCTTCTAAAATAGCAAGCAGGTATCAGCC
Organism: Callorhinchus milii; assembly: GCF_018977255.1. Taxonomy (NCBI): domain Eukaryota; kingdom Metazoa; phylum Chordata; class Chondrichthyes; order Chimaeriformes; family Callorhinchidae; genus Callorhinchus; species Callorhinchus milii. The sequence goes on from NW_024704745.1 coordinate 49,761,952, forward strand.
ACCCCAAGGTGATCTGCTGAAGTATTGTACTTGATCTCTGAAAGATCTGTTTGCACCCCAAGGAGATACAAACCTAATTTCCCAAAAAGAGCTATAGTACCTTGTGATCAAAACAATTATAGACAAAACCAATTGTGAACAAATCTCATGAAACAGAGTTGAAAATCCAATATTCATTAGCCATAGGTCACTATTAGAGCAGTGACTTCCAGCTTGTGAATACTGCAATTTCAACTCCAATTAAACATATTTTACATTGATCATTTAACGATCTGTTCACTAAATTTTAATGATAGGGAATCCCATTATAAAAAATCCCTGTGTTTTACATAGGCAGTGAAGGTTGGCAGGCTATTTGACTGAGTTGGTGTCATAGTCAAGTCCAATACTATCTTGTCCTCACCCAACATTGCTGTTCACCTTCCAGAAAAAGACTCTGGATAGTGATCAGTAATGAAACCATGACTACTTACCCCTCACTATTGCAAGAGACCCAAGGCCAATTGTATTGCAATTGGCAAACAGTAAACCAAAGAAGCTGTTTTCCCCCATCCATCACCTCCTCCGTGCACCCCCTCAAACCTCCTCTATCTTCATATCAAATGCCAAGTGCGAAGGGGTCCTAGACTTCTCCGCATCAAAAAATTAAAACATCCGCTTGGCTGCATTGTCCTCCACCCGCCCCATGTCCCCTTCCACCCCACCCAGACCATCCACACTGCCTTCTCCCTCCGCCACAGCTCCTGACACTCCCCCCTCCTTACACTCCTTTCCCTCCATTTCTCCCTCCTCCCTCTCAACCACAATCCCCAGATGAAGTTCACCACCTGCTGCCTTGACACTCTCTCCACCCAGCTGCTGGTCACTCAACTCCCCCTTCTCTCTCCCCTGCTGGCTGACACAGTCAACTCCTGTGGATCTAAACTCCTCACCCTCCCTGGGTTCTCCTTCAGACTCACCGAACCAGTGTGCAACCTAGGAGTCAGGTTCGAAACCCAGCTGTCCTTCCCCCCCACATCCGGTTCCTGACCGGGACCACCTTCTTCTACCTCCGCCACATTGCCCGCCAAAGCAGCAGAAACACTTGTGCATGCGTTTGTCCTCCCTCTTGGATTACTCCAACGCACTCCTCGCCAGTCTCCCCAGCTCCACCATTCAAAAGATCCAGCTTATTCAAAACTCTGCTGCCCGCATACTAACCTATCCATACCCACATCTCCCCAGTTTTGTCCAGGCTCCACTGGCTCCACGTCAACGAATGGATCGACTTCAAGATCCTCACACTCATGTTCAAATCCATTCACTCTCTGGCACATCCCTACCTCTCCAACCTCCTCACTCCCCAATCCACCACTTCGCTCAACTGGCACTGAGCCCCTGCTCGTCCCTCGCACATTCCGCCCCACCATCGGAGGTCACACTTTCAGCCACTACTCCCCAAAACTCTGGAACATTCTCCCTCAATCCCTCCGCCTTACCCACGCTCTCCCCTCTTTCAAGTCCCACTTGAAAACTTTCCTCTTTGACCGTGCTTACGGCCACCTCCCCTCTCCCCCGGTTGGAGTCAGGCTTCACCACTGTTAAGGACTCTGAGACCTACCCTGCGTGGAGGACGCTATATAAATGCAAGTTGTTGTTGTTGTGTTGCTGAAACCTGAAAGTCTCTGGTTCATATGGACCAATGCTGCACCAGGCAAAGTCTTTACCCATTAGGCCATTGAACGAACTGTGGTCATTTATAATCCTTGCATTTGCATTTGATATAGCACCTTATCACTTCTTCCGAGACATCTCAAAGTGCTTCACAGAATATATTATAAAATTAATTGGCTACATATTTTGTGGGTGAAACACGGCAACCAATTGTACATAGCAGTGTCCCACAAACAGTTGTGGATTGAGTGAGCAAATATTTTTAATATATTATTATTTATTTGTTTTTGAAGGGATTATTATCCCCGGAAAAGTGATCCACCAATTAACTAACCATCTTCCTACTTACTGCTAGGTGAACAGAGGTATGTGGAATAAAGAAACGTTTCGCCCTGATTGGAAATCGAACCCAGGTCCTCTCGCTTGCAAGGCAAGAGAGAAACAGTTATAAGTATTAATGTATCTGCTGAGGCAGTTTCTAACCTCACTATAGACCCATTTAATACATCGTGAACAATTTAAAAAAAGTTCTTTCAATAAGACCTCCACATCCCCTGGAGATTTAGCTTGTCACTTGTCTTTGGATGAGGGGCGCATTGCTCAGCACCATAGCTGTCGATCAAACTTATCTCCTGAGATATAATGTCCACCCACAATTGGACCCAACTTCATACAGAATCCCTGCAAAACGTCCTTCACATCAATTTCAACCGTTCACCACAATTTCTGAGATGGCTAAAAGGTCATTAATTTAAGAAACAAGGCTGAATTGAGATTCTGCACATGCCCACTGTGTGCTAATGCCTTTCAAACATCTAACTAGGACACTGCACCTATCTGGAAGAATGAACGTGAAACGCATACCTTGTGTAGTGTTTTTGTTTTCTACATTTTGTCTGCAATTTCATTGGGGATCCAGGGCTGATTGCCAAAGATTGGGAAAATAATTAGAAAGGCATGTGACTAACAAGCTATAGAATCTCGTACTCTCCAAACTTGGTGTTCAACAGCTGAGGCTGAGATTTCTCATAATCTCAGCTTTAAGACCATTGGTTTCAAATTACAGATCATACATAATTTTTGGAAAATTCTTCAATTTGTTCGTGATTTTGAAACTGTTTTTCCTCAGTGCTTTTTTAAGAGTTGTGAGAAAACCGATGTCCAAATTTAGACCAAAATTAAGAATTTTCTGCCTTAGGATACTGATTTAAAGAATGAATTCCAGACTTGAAGGAAATAGTTAATCACCTGCGATATAATTGCAATTGAATAACAAGTTTTGGTGGGTACTTAAATAGCATCTGTTATCACTGTGTTATATCCCTTTGATGGCGGTGACATTGTGAATCTTGCATAGAAACAGTAATATGTTTGTTTGTTCATTTAAAATGCTATGCAGTTGTGTATTGTATTACCAATAAGCTCACTTAATTTTAATATTTTCTGCATTTGATGTTTCGCTTCTGGTTATTGACACATGCACTTTTCTGTTAAAATTTGATTTCATTTCTCCTTATTTTTTAGGGTCATTTCCCTTGCTTGTCATCATACAACAATTCCTAAGCAGTTTTATGCTGATGCCTTTCTTTAATCAGCTGCCCCACAGGCACATGAAAGCAGCCATATAATATCTCACTTGCTGACCTTCACTAGGCATTTCTGTCTCTGTGGAATAGCCTCTCTGCTTAATGTCTCCACAGACAACCTGACTGATGCTGGCAATTCAGTGTACATGGCATTTGTGAATGTAAAGGTTGTGGCACAACATATTCATACACCAATGTCTGGTGTCCTATTTGGAATCTCCCACCTCTTATGATAGTAATTGTGCATGTGAATTCACAGTGTTCTTTCACTGAAACTTTCATTCAAGGACAAGGAAGAAATTGCTAACTATAGCTGAAGAGAAAACAGCTAGGGAGTGAAAAGAAATGAAGCAAACCTCTTAAACTTGGCCAACTAACGCATTCCTGTGGAATTACTCTTGGCTATGGGATAGTTTTAAGACTACAAATGCCATGGCAATCTTACAGACCTAATGCTGAGGCCAACTTAAATTTTAATTGGAAGTACAATTAATGGGGGTAAATCGGTCCCTGAATACTGTAAAATTAGTCTGTTACCTACAATTTAAAACTATTTTAGCTTTGGTTCCAACATGTTCCAACTATTACATTCATGACAAGATGTGGAAAATATGGTATTGCAACATAACACAATATAACTTTACATTTTAATTACGCCTTTCATGCCGGGAGGATGTCCCTAGACCCTTGACAGTTCTGACCTGGCACTCGTAAAGTGTAGGAGATGACTACACTAATAGTGATTTTCGGTCACTATTACATTAATAGTGGGGGTTTGGGGGAGGGGGGCATACAAGGCAAGAAATTTCCAAAAACTGTAGAAAATCTTAGGATTACAAAATCTTCGATAGTCTAAAGAGGAAAATGTATATAGACAGACAGACAGACAGAGACTGACAGACCGAGATGAGACAGAGAGATAGGACAGACAGACACATATACATAGGCAGTTAGACATTGCCACCCACTGCGAAGTTGTAAATCTCTGATGATACATGTATCAAACATTAGTGAGCAGTCCAAATTCATCCTGAATCTTCAAACTCTAAGCATTTTGAAGCAAACTAGACAGGTGCAGTGTGCACAGTTTATTAATGACCAGACCTAATTCTCTTATTCAAATTAGATTAATGACAAAGGGGATGTTTCTCCTATCATAAAAACTGGAGGTCAGAACTGCAGTATTTCTAAATACATTCTGTTCTTTAATTATCACTGGCAATAATTAAGGAATGGTAGAGAAATTGTGATCACCTCCTGACTTTGAGAAAATGGTTTCTCTCGCCACCCTTCTTCAGATCTGAATTGTCTTACTCATTCTTCCAGAATACCCACCTACCTCCGATCCTCCCATCACAGCATCAAGGACGTATTGAATGAGTCCAATCTCCTGGCCTCAACTTTCCTTCCTGGTATCCTTTTCCAATCATAATTACCCCCTGGGTAAATAAATTCTTTCTGGTTTCTGTGCTGAAATTACTGTAATATCTATACAGTATTCAGCCACTATGCCACGAGGCTCTGCAACTGCCTTCCTCACTCCCTTCATCTCGCTCCCTCCCTTCCCATTTTCAGGTCTCTGCTGAAGACCTTTCTTTTCGACTGCGCCTTTGGTCACCTTCCTCCCCCTCCCCCTGGCTCGATCCCGGGATCCTAAACTGTAAAGCACTCTGAGACACCGTCCGGCGTGGAGGGCGCTATGTAAATCCAAGTTGTTGTTGTAGTAACCAAATATTTAAATTCCAATTGAATACAATAGGCGATATTGCATTTTAAAGCTGTTACCTCAGTTAAATTGTACAGAGGCACTCAGCAAAATTATAAATAAATACTTGCAGTATTCATTTACATGTTAAATGAATATCCTAATAGTAGTACTGTGGTTGAATGCATCTGAGGTGGAATACTGTTGGCTTGCTCATGATTTTATATGTTTCCCACTCTGTGTGCACCATCAGTGGTAGAGTTTAGAGTTACCCAGATACTGTCGTATCAGAGCAAAGTCAGAGTACAAGCAAATTCCTTCTTTCCTCAGTTGATAAATAATGCAGAACAATGAAAGCAACAAGAAAATGGGGTGAGATAAACAAATATTCGGTAAAAGTAGAGAAATAACTTATCTGGATCCTGATCAATGATACGAAACAAAAACTATTTGTGCAAAATAAGTTTGTTATGCTAATTTAAAAGCCTGAGAATTTTTTAGAAAATGAAAAGACCATTATGTCCAACAAACCTGTTCATGTTTACTTAATCTCAAAGATACTGTTCTGAGAAAAAATGCCCCATACAGTAATTCATTGCATGAGTACACATTCCATTAAAGTAAAAAAAAACTAAAGATAACCAGCAAGAAAATGACACTAAAGACTGCTTGTAAGGAATAGGTACAGGGTTGGTAGATGGCAGGGGAGTAGATAGACGTGCTGCAATGACAAAGCCATTAACAAGGTAAGCACATTCATTTGTTTAATAGTGCAGCAATGCAGGACCATCTGCTCAGCTTAACCTGCAATAAAATGAAATATGTAATTATAGAGTGAAACAAAATAGCTAGAAATCCGGTTCATTAGTCAGACCAAGTTAATCATATTTCTGTACTGCACTTCATATAACTCTCAGGTCCTAGTTCTGGCAAGAATTTAAACCAGTCTACAATTGTGAAAGGAGAATGTTTAAGGGAGTAAGGCATTTTAGGAGCAGGAAAAGACCATTCTCTAGTGCATTTCTCCCTCCCCCCTCCTCACCACTCCCCCCACATGCTATTTGCCTCTTTATAATTTTCAAATTATAAGATCATAAGATTGATTTTGATGAAGAAGGCCCTTCATTAAAAACTGCCATCATCACGCCCACCCTGAAAAAACCCTCCCTTGATGCGTCGCAGCTATCAAGCTACCGGCCCATCTCCAACCTCCCCTTTCTCTCCAAGGTCTTGGAAAGAGTTGTCGCCTCCCAACTGCGCTCTTTCCTCTCCACCCATTCTCTTTTTGAACCCCTTCAGTCAGGTTTCCGTGCTGCTCATAGCACAGAAACTGCCCTGGTCAAGGTCACCAATGATATCCTGACTATCTGTGACCAGGGCTCCCTCTGTCTCCTCGTCCTCCTCGACCTATCGGCAGCATTCGATACGGTCGACCACGCTATCCTACTCCACCGCTTGTCCTCCCACCTCAACCTTCAAGGCACTGTCCTTGAATGGTTTAGCTCTTACCTTTCCCACCGTCTTCACTTCGTCTCAACGAATGGCTTCTCCTCCACCCCCCGTACTGTCTCATGTGGTGTCCCTCAGGGCTCTGTCCTCGGTCCCCTCCTCTTCACCCTCTATATGCTCCCCCTCGGTGACATCATCCGCAAACATGGGGTTAACTTCCACATGTATGCGGATGACACCCAACTCTACCTTTCCTCCTCTACTCTCAACTCCACGACCACCGATGTCCTGACAGCCTGCCTGTCCGACATCGAGTCCTGGACGAGAGACAACTTTCTTCAGCTCAACGTGCGAAAAACCGAGGCCCTCCTGATTGGCTCACGTCAGCGCCTCCGCACCTCAGGCGCTGACACCATCAGCATCCAAGGCTGCACTCTCCACCTCTCAAAGCCAGTCAGGAACCTCGGCGTTTTGTTCGACCCTGAGCTGTCCTTTCTCCCTCACATCCGCACCACAACTGGCACCGCCTTCCATCACCTCCGGAATATCGCCAGATTACGGCACTACCTCACCCCTCACGCTGCTGAAACCCTGGTTCACGCCTTTGTCACCTCAAGGCTGGACTATGGGAACTCTCTCCTCGCCGGCCTTCCCGCCACCTCCCTCCACAAGCTGCAGGTCATTCAGAACTCTGCAGCTCGTGTACTGTCCCGCACCAGGCTTCGGGACCACATCACTCCCACCCTCGCTCGCCTCCACTGGCTCCCCATCCCCCAGAGGATTGATTTCAAGATCCTCATCCTCACCTACAAGGCCATTCACGGCCTTGCTCCCTCCTACCTCTCCAACCTACTATCCCCCTACCTACCTGCCCGTACCCTCCGTTCCTCTGGCTCCGGTCTGCTCCACGTCCCCCGCCCCAACCGCCCTACTATCGGTGGTCGGGCCTTCAGCCTCTCAGCCCCGAGGCTCTGGAACTCCATCCCCCAGTGCCTTCGCCTTGCTTCCTCCCTTTCCTCCTTCAAGGCCGGTCTCAAAACCTTTCTCTTTGACCGAGCCTTCAGCTCCCCTCTCGACTCTCTTCCTCCTCCTCGCTCCCTCCCTTCCCTCCCCTCACCCTGACCATTTCCCCCCTCCTCTCTCCCTCCCTTCCCTCCCCTCACCCTGACCATTTCCCCCCTGCTCGGGTCATGACCCAACTGTGCAGCGCCTTGGGACGTCCTCCTGACGTGAAAGGCGCTCTATAAATGGAATCTTGTTGTTGTTGTTGTTGTTGTTCTGCCCATCTGATTTTGTCCCTCCAGAATAGTCACACTCCCATCACAATGCTGAAGTAGGACTTCATATATAATAATAATAATCCTTGCATTTGATACAGTGCTTCATCACATTATTGCGATTTCTCAAAGTGCCTCACAGAATATAGTGTGAAGTGGATTGACTGTGTAGTCTGTGGGCGAAACGCAGCAGCCAATTGTGCGCAGCAATGTCCCACAAACAGTCGTGGTTTGAATGACCAAATTCTTCTTGGGTTTTTTTGAGGGATTATTATCCCTGGAATAGCGATCCACCAATTGATTAACAGCCAGGTTCTTACTTACTGCAAGGTAAACAGAGACATGTGGAGTAAGGAAACTTGCCTAAAGTTTCACCCCACCCGGGAATCGAACATGGTTCCTCTTGCTTGCAAGGTGAGAGCACTAACCACTATGCTACAGCCATATCTGTCAATTTTCTGACAGAGATTTTGGAGCAACTAACCTGTATTTAGTCTTGCTTCAAGCTGTTGTGAGAGTGGATAATGTGATTGACAATGTGCAAATCAGGGTTAGAGAGCTGACTGAAGTTGCCGTGCTAAACCTGTAGTTTTCTCCAGGAAAGGCTACAACACTCAAACTTCATACTGAAGGGGAACAAAATTGGGGCATTTTTTCTGGGAATAAACAAAGCAGGAAACCAGTTTATTTTGAGAAACTGGAGTATGAAGCAATGCAATTAAAGCTTAATGGTCATAGTTACTTGGTTGGCGATCAGTTGCATTTGTTTGTGCAAGCAAAGAAAGTGTGACACTGACAAGGCAACAAAGCCCAGCATTATAAGAACTTCCTGTGTGTGACAGAGCAGCATAAGCATTGCTCTGGGTAGTGTACCAACCTCTCAGTGTTGTAATTGAATGCTATTATAGCCACACTAACTGATCGATTCTCCCACCCAAGCAGAAACATAAGAGGTTTATGGAGATGAATGAAATGGCTGCACACACAGACACACATTGGCGCAGAGAGTTCAATAGAGTTCAGTGGGCACATAAATTATTCACTAAGTTCGTTCGAACACACTATTATGCCCTGAATTACTCAGTGTTTGCAAAGGACATATGTTTTTCTCGAGTGTCCAAGCAGAAACTGGTGTACTGCACCAGTATTCATGGCAATCTAACTCTGATCACATCCAAATTCAGCTAATATTGAATCACATGACCAGAAATGAAGTATACTCTACACCTTCCCCTTTGGGGAGCTAGGACACTCCACTATAGTAATTGGTTCTTCTGTAGCAGTAAGATAATTTGAAATCTAAAACTAATTGAAGTCTGATGGCCCACAGTACAAAGTAACAGCGTTGATATGTTCGATGATACAAAAGATGTAAATCATTCCCTTGTACCAGGTCCCTCTCCACAACACCAGAGACTCAAATTCATAAGGTTTTCATAACCCTTAAGACTGTTGTCCTACAATTTAAGATGATGTGGTATTTTGGAAAATTCTTAAATTCCGCCTTAACTTTGAAGCCAGTTCTTAAAAATAACTAGGGAAATTTGACTTCCATATTAAGACTGAATTTAACAATTTTACAAAATTCTGCACATTGCTAAATTTTAAAACAATGGTCTTAAGGTTAAGGCTAACCATGAAAAATCTCAGGCTTCAAATGCCAACTTCAGAAATGCAGCAGTGCAGAATTAATGGTTATTCAATAATGTATCCTTCAGAAATAACAATTATTGAACATTTTTAGTGGCTCCACCCGCTGGAGTTTACAAATACATATCTCATTCATATGCTCATATCAATCAAATTTGTAAGGAATTGTAACCTGCAACTTGCTGATAAACCTACTATCCAGTGATAGTTTTTATTTAACATTTCCAATATCTATTTATTTTCCTTTTCAAAAGCTCTCCTCAGGACGTGTAGGAATTACATGAAATTCTTAAAGGGATGTATGGATGTAAGATAAAAGGCATTTGTGCATTCTTAACCCCCCCACCCCACACCCAAGGCACAATAAAATAATCTATTATAGAATAGGTTAGGTTCCACTGGGAAATACTTTTTTACAAGATAAAGAATTGTGTTTGCTATTTTGGCATTATTGCAAAGCAATGTTGCAATGGTTTTGATTGTAGAGTCTGGTTTTGACGTGATGGCACTAGAGGGGACAGGATAAAATGAATTGCAGACTAGATCAGTAGAGCTAGTGCTGCAAATGTTATGAGTGTTAAGGCAAGTTATTTACTGCTGAAGAAACATGATGGTGATTGTAGATTTGATTAAATAGCTGAGGTGAATGTGAGATTTCCTCTGAATTTTTGTCCATCAATTAAGCTTTGAGAGCTCTGAAAAGAGGATATGAGTCTCAGATCTAATTGATCAAGCTGTGGAATACAACTGGAAGCACCGAGAGACAGTCCTGAAAGAAAGCAAAGGGCTCTGCAACCTACCACCCAGTCCTCATTTTACTATAAATCTCACAGCACATTTTACCTTCTTGCAGTGTCATTCAATTACTTACCCTCCTCGACAGCCCTCAAGTCATAATTGTCTTTAACTGTGTTGTCTCCATTGAAACTTACCCAAGATGATAATACAGCAATTACCACAACTTCCATCTAAATGTGGACTAAATGTAAAGACACAGAATCCAATGTGTCTCATAAGCCACCATCTCTGCCTTAATACCAGCACAAGTCCAATATGATAGAATGCAGATATGACTTCATGAATAGATTAGGATAGGTGTGCACGGGATTCCCCAGCTTCCTCTTACTCTCAAAGAACTGCAAATATTTATAAACTGAAGTGAATCCCTAAAGAATGCTCGAGAACCCAGTATTGCCTTCTTTACTAATGCTGCCAGGTTAATATGATAGGGAGCTGAAGTAAGTGATAAATTAAGGAACATTAACCAAAAGAAAACTAGGAGCAGAACTATTCTAAACTAAGGTTAAGATAAGTTAAGATAATCACTTACTGACTTTTCTCATTAGATTATCAATAGGGAATGGTGGAAGCACCCAATTGATATTAAACTACCCATTAAATTTCTCCAAACAAGAAATAACATGAAATAAATACTGTCACAGACCTACACTACTCCAACCCTGCAATTGAATTAGTTGCACTTCAACTACAATGCTCATTCGCTGTCCCACCATTCCCCCCACACACGCGGCTACCAGAGATACATGACAAATTTGTTCCACTAAACTGGAAAACAATACAAAAACTCTTTTTGCTTCAGGGCTCCAGGAACAACAGGCCATTGCCTGAGAAATGCAGCACAGGCCCATTTTTTGAAAGTGTTTGACACAAATTGGATTTTACGAAGTTCTATTGAATTGCTTTTGTTCACGTCATGATGCAACCCTGACAATGCTCTGCAGGCACCCAGGGTCCCTGTGGGAAGCAGTAGAATTGTTTATCATTAAGAGCAAGATTGACTCAAAAAAAATGTTAATGCATTGTCATGCATTGACAATGACATGCATTGTCAGCATTGTACACACTGGAAAACAACAAGAACAATTAAATGAGGTAGGCTTCTTTCTATATGTGTATATCAAAAGGAGTAATTAATTTGTCACAAACCAAAAGTGAATGAAACAAATGAGTGAGAACAGCCCACTCTCCAAATTTCCAAATATGGAAACTTCCATGTCTAGGTGGCATATATATATATATATGTGGAACTCTCAGTTTGGTCTGGATACTCTTAAGCATGGTGATGGGTTTCTACATGTGTCCTGGCTGTCCAAAGAACCCCACCCACTCCTCCCCAAAATATTCCAAGCAACAAAACTAGTATTGGCTGTTTAATACATTCAACACCGATGTGTTGTCTTTCACCAGCAATATGGCGGTGAGCATGTATAGTACTGTATTATCTGGTAAGGCCTAGGAGAAAGGTTATTATGGGTGCTTTACTACCAAAGCAGAAATTACAACATCAACTTGGATTTATATAGCGCCCTCCACGCCGGACAGCGTCTCAGAGCGCTTTACAGTAACAGATACCGGGACCGAGCCGGGGGGAAGGGGAGGAAGGTGACCAAAGGCGCAGTCGAAAAGAAAGGTCTTCAGCAGAGACCTGAAAATGGGAAGGGAGGGAGCGAGGCGAAGGGAGTGAGGAAGGCAGTTCCAGAGCCTCGGGGCATAGTGGCTGAAGGCCACTAACAAGAAAGTGTAAAAGTAATGAGTCTTGATACAAGTTTCAATGAACTCACCAACCTCTCTTTTGTACACACAATGCAGTTGTTGTCACTACAGCTGTGGAGCAAGGAATAATCTTCCACACAAGCATGTCTGGATGATTACTTTCCTGTGGCTGCCCACTTTGGTTTAGTGGACTGAGACAGTGAATCTTTAGCTTAAGACGGTTCTCTTAAAATTTAAGACTGCCGACTGCAGAATGTTGGAAAAATTAAATTCATGCGTGATTCTGAAGCTAGTTTTTGCAGTGCTTGTTACAAATGTAACTGTAAAAATTTTTTTACAAATGAAGACTCTTAAAAACATACCATTTGTGTACCTTCTATGTGAATTGATGTGATAAAAAGGCTGATGAGCAAAGAAAATGAAAAACTCTCAGGGAAACTCACTCTGTCAAGAAACACAAGATCAGCATTTAAATGTGTGCAGTTTGGGGTAAGTAAACGAAACACGCACCATGCAAACAATTACAAGGTTTAAATAATAAATCACATTTTAATTCTAATATAACAATATTGATGACATTTGATTGTATTATCTGAATGAAAGACCTTTAGCATTCTAATACATACACCAACATTTCTTTACTGAAAAAAGGGACTCCTTGTCAAATCAGGTTATAATTGCAAAATGAATCACAAGCTGGGAGCCGAAACACTGATTGTCCAGCACCTTGGTACGTCCTCCCAATGTGAAAGGCACTATACAAATGTAATTTTGTTGTTGAACGGGTGACCTGGCTTCACGGACATCGGTATTAAGAACAGTGTTGGGAGGGTCTGTCATATTCAGGTAATATTTAATGAATTTCTAAATGTAAACCACACATTAGATGCCATATAACCAAGAAACATATACGTTTATAGCATAGAAGAACGTCATTCAGCTCGTCATGTCTGTACTGACTCTCTGAAAGAGACCCTGAAAAAATCTTGTTTACCTGCTTTTCCCTTGCAAATTATTCCTTATTAGTTTTTTTTAGATTAGGTTTCTATCTTGTTCTCCCTTGAAAGCTAATATGGATCTTGTCTTGATTACCCCATTTGGCCGTGAAATAAAAGAGAATCCACTTTCAGGAGTCAAAATAAAGATTTGGTGGAGAGAAAAAAAATGCTGGTGCTGTGCAGAGCTTTGTTCAGGCTGGGGTAGAGAATATAAATCACTTTCCAACTCGCTCTCTTGAAGGAAGCAATACCTCATACCTTGCAGATGTATGGACCAGACATAAGCGACACAAGCCAGTCATATGATTTAGTCTGCATCTTTTGTACCTCTTGTGGTCAGTGCCTCTCAATACTGGGAGAAAAAAGAGTTTATTGTGAAGGCATCCAAATTAATATTCCCCTTGTCAAAAACTGTTACATGAGTATTAAGGAGAGAAAATGAATCACAAAATGAAACCGGATTGGCTTTTTGTATCAAGAAAGGTCCAACAGCTATAATTGGTCACAAAGGAGCAAAACTCAATTGGGATGGAGTATTGCAGGTGGAGAGATAAACAGGCTAACATTACTTGAAAGCTGGCAAGATGCCTCAATTCTCATCTTGGCAATTGCAGCACATAATTGAACCTTGACCAGTTGGCAAATATGTAGAATTCCATGCCTGCTGTTGCTCCTGGCAGAGCTGAAGCCCCACTGTGGAGACTAAGCACTGCACCCTGGTCACTTCAATCATTATTATTTCCTGAAAATGTGTTCAATGACGGGTTTCAACATGCAATCAGTAACAAATGGAAGGAATACAGACGGGGAAATAGGTGCCATTATCCACCCACTAAACTCAACAGATTGTGTATATAGCAAAACAACAAGTTACCTTTGTATAGCACCTTTCACGTCGGGAAGATGTCCCAAGGTACTGGACAGTCAGGGATTTGGACAGCCTCTAAACTTACTGTACACATGCAGCCCAGTCATTCAGTGTACACAGTTACCCTCTTCATCCAGTGTACACAGTAATCCCCTTCACCCAGTGTACACAGTAATCCTCTTCACCCAGTGTATACAGTAATCCTCTTCACCCAGTGTATACAGTAATCCTCTTCACCCAGTGTACACAGTAATCCTCTTCACCCAGTGTACACAGTAATCCTCTTCACCCAGTGCACACAGTAATCCTCTTCACCCAGTGTACATAGTAATCCTCTTCACCCAGTGTACACAGTAATCCTCTTCATTCAGTGTACGCAGTAATCCTCTTCACCCAGTGTACACAGTTACCCTTTTCACCCAATGTATACAAGCTTAAGGTGTCAGTCTGGTTCAGTTGGTAGCACCCTTGCCTCTGAGTCAGAAGGTTGTGGGTTGAAGCCCCATGTAGGCATTTGGAATCACGTAGTCTAGACTGACACTCCAATGCAGTGCTGGGGAGTGTTGCAATGTTGGAGGCACAGTCCTTCAAATCAGATGTTCAGCTGAGTCCCCGTCTCGCCTGCCTGATCAAGTAGATGTTAACGATTCCATGGCACTATTCAAAATAAAATTTTGCCTGCTATACTGATCACCAAAACTCCAGATAAAATTTATCATTCACTTCATAGATACTTGTGGGACAACACTGTGTGATAATTAGCTGCTGCATTTGTCCACTTACGCAATCGCTACACTTGACATTAAATCCTATCAAGCACTTTGAGATGCCATATAAAATGCAAGGATTATTATTACATGGAAGGATACTAATTATTTACATAATATTAATTTCATTTAAAATTGTTCTCATTGTGTTTTCCATGAAAGGGGCTGCGTAAATGTAAGTTACTGTTTTTGTGACATTTGTTAACCTACTCATAGCAGGTCGAAATGTTGGACAAGTTTCTTTACTCCACACACCTCTGTTCACCTAGCAGTAAGTGGAAACCCGGTTGTTAGTCGATTGGCGCATTGCTTTTCTGGGGATAACAATCCCTTCAAAACTAAAATTTAAAAAATAATAACAATTTGGTCACTCAATCCACAGCTGTTTGTGGGACACTGCTGTGAGCAATTGGCTGCCACGTTTAACCTACAGAATATACAGTCAATTCATTTTACAGTATATTCTGTGAAATGCTTTGAGACGTCTTGAAGATAAGTCGCAATATCAAATATAAGGATTATTATATTTACTTAATTTTAATTTAAGGTCAGAATCCTTTTTAAGGATCAGCCCAAAATTTATTGCTTATTTAGAAGCATAGAGCCATAGAAATCTACAGCACAGAACACCATTCAATCCATCATGTATATGCTGGATCTTTTAAGAGCAAAAACATTTCTCCCAAGCTCAACTCATCTATTTTTTGGTCAGTCTAGTGTCTGAGACATGTGGAAACCCATTACTATGCTTAAGTTTATCCAACCCAAACTAAACTTTGAGTTTGATTAAGCCTGAAGTTCATTAGAGTAAAGATCTCACAATACTATTCCAATATAGAAGGGCGTTTCTCCCAGTATTCTGGTCAACAAACATCTGGATAAATTGATCATTCACTGCATGGCTCTTTGTGGGATGATACTCTGTACAAAATGTCCTGATACTGCACGCAAAATGTCCTGCCTTCAATCACTACAACAACAACAACTTGCATATATATGGGATCTGTCACTGTGAAGCGCTCTGATACGCTGTCCGGCATGGAGGGCGCTATATAAATCCAAGTTGTTGTTGTTGTTGTCATATAGCGCCCTTCATGCGGGTTAGGATCCTGGAGCGCTTCACGGTGACAGAGTCTGACAACGAGCCAGGGGAAGAGGGAGTGGAGAAGTGACCGTAAACACGATCAAAAAGGAAGGTCTTTAGGCGGGATTTGAAGGTGGGGAGGGAGGGGGCAAATTGCTTTCAATCACTGCACTTGACAGTAATTAGTATAAATCACTTTCTAAAAGTGCTATAAAGTTCTTTCTTATTGCTTTTATAACCTTGTTTCTGGTATCTGAAACATCCCCATCTCATTCAGTTTATGCCATGCAGTGTAAAGCATGTGTGCTGCATCTAAGTTGACCATGTGTAGGACCCTCAGAGAGGATGCTCCTACTGTTTGTTTTCAGGTTCAGACAAGTCAGGTACCGCTGCCTTCTCATGGGAAGTGATAACCTTACATCTTTATCAGTATTCCAATCTTCTATTCAGCACAAACTGGAATGGTTAATTCCTCTGGGTGTCAGCAGATATTGACATTGTGACATACTACACCATTTGGCACCATTTGTGTAGAGTGCAAATGGTAATAATTACCACATCACTGCAAACTTTGTGAAATACTTGCTGCACTTAGCTCAGAAACAATTGACTTTAAAAGAAATTATAGAGCACTATGAAAAATGTTTTACACTGTTAATGTGGCAGCAAATTTTAAATACAGTAACAGCAACAACGACAAGAACAACCAATTGCATTTTTATAACTCCTTTCACATTGGGAGGATGTCCCAAGGCTCCGGATAGTCAAGGCTTTGCACCTGAGCTGGGAATTGAAATCAAGGAATGGAGAAGGGTAAGGGATTGAGGGCAAGGAGGGTGGGGTTGGGAAGGTGACTGGCATGGTCAAAGAGGAAGGTCCTAATATTACATGAATCCATAAGAGCATCTCAACACTGCTTCACATACAGCATTAGCTGGTTACATTACGCATCAATCAATCAAACATTTAAATCCCCTTCCCTTGCAGCACTATATCTGATAGATTGCAGAAAAGTGTAACAGCATCTCTTTGAGAACTGCATATTCATTAATTTGTGAGTAATTGATGATGCTTTATTTATTTAACGCAGCATGCACCAAAACCTTGAAATATTTTGTCAAGTTACTTAAAGGGACATCTGATTTCATATAGTAGCCCACTTATAAGTGATGTTACATCACAAAATTCATTACACCTAATTCACTGGACAAAGATTCATGAATCCTCTCTGCAATGGCTTATTTGAAAAGGACTTCAGGTGGTCTTAATAGAAAGAATTCCCTAGTGCGGGTCAATTCATCTAATTTGATTCACTCATTTATTGTTGAGACGAGCATTAAGTCATCATAACAGCAGTTGGTTTTTAAGACAGATTTCACTGGAGTGATTAGTCTGTATATGTGGGCAACCTCTATGTGTTACCTGCTGGGCTGTTCCAGAAACACTGCATCCTGTTTTGTGGGAAATTGAAGCTGGCACAGCAAGTATCTTTGAAATATCAGAGTAGTTCAGAAAATCAGGAACTGTATTGAATTCATCCATTTTATGAATTTGAACTGACATTGCAATGCATTTTAGAACATTTTACTCTGAGTTCAATTTCTTTCCCACCAGATGTAATTTCTGTGTTGAATTATTAGTGGTGTACATTAATGGTGGATCACTGTTGTAGAGCAATTATTGATAATAAAAATCCAACCAAATTTGTAACTACTTGTCCCAATGATATCTTTACAGATAACAACAATAATAATCATTGCATTTGATATAGCATATTTCATATGAGGAGGACATCTCAAGGCATTTCACAGGAATTACTGTGAAGTTGAGTGACTGTATTTTATGGACAAATGGAAATTGCACCATGGTGCCCCTTGAAGCTACAAAATGTTCTTGTACAAAAATGGTATGGCGTTCTTCCACCCTGTATCCTTTGTTGAAGCAAAGACTATTTCTTTTAAAAGACAATTAACATAGTGGCTGTTCATTCGCCTACAAACCCACAGGTACTATACTTCATTTAAATTTTGTGAAGCAGATTGAAATTTGAGCATTCTTACAATGATTACCTTAGAGTAAATATCCATCTAGCATTGGTGTTTTATGATCCCTTGTACACTGACTCATCTCACTGATTTAAGTAGGGTAATAAACATGCTTGGTCTCAATTCCTCCACTGCATTCAGCCCCTCTCCCCCACCCATGCACAAACACACACAGTCAGTCAGACAGAATTGTAAGCTCTCTTTTAGGACATGATGGCAGGTAAATAGGTTATGAGATCAAAATCAATAGATTCAACCTGAATTCAATTTACTCTAGGAATGAAGTATGATTTTGAACAACCAGAGCAGAAAAAGTAACTCTCTTTGACAGATTAATCATGATTCCATATGATTCAACCCACTACATAACTGATGTGTTCATTACAGCTTCAGAAGCTCGACATTTCAAAAAAATTCTGCACAAGTTCTTAAATTTTGAACAATGATCAATGGAGTTTTAAGAGGAAATTCCATGTATTCATGAGGGAGAAGGGAATGGTTGAATGGTCTGTTTGGTACTATAGATTCCATATGATTCTATGTAATTCTAATGGTGTTAAGGATAAGACCATGAGAAATCTTGGGCATTTGGATTATTAACTGTAGCCCTTTGCCTACAAAATACTGTATACAGTCAGAACATTTCATAGCAAACCCTTGTGAAGCGCTTCAGGACACCCTCCCGATATGAAAGGCCTTATATTAAATGCAGGGATTATTAATAATGGGAGTTTCTTTGCATTAGGTTTTCTAACCACACATTTTTAACAACGAAAATTTACAGGTTTAAATTTTGGGTACAATATGTGTCAAATGACAGAAAATGTACATTCACTCAGAATCAAAAATGATCTTTCATCAATTCAGACATCATTTCATACATTTCTTTGTCTAAATGACTGCTTGGGGAATACTGTGGAGTTTCTAATAATGATTTTTTACCTTCCACCTTATCAGGCCTTAGTTTTATGTGTGCATTTTGACTGTCAGCGAATGCAGTTTCACACTTCATAACATATGGAAAAAAAAGAGAAAAAATGTTCCAGGAAAATAATTCAACCGTTCAATACATTTTATTCAACTTTGACCAGTGTATCATTCCTTAAATGATTTATTCATGATTGCTGCATTACAGGAGACATTGTGGCCTATAGACCATCACTCATCTGCTCTCCTCAAAACCTTCCAACCAGATGACCAGCTGTTCAAAACAATTCATCAACATAAGTCATTTGTCATGAGGTTTTTTTGATATAACTGAAAACAGGATCTAAAATGCAACCTTTGCTAAGAGGAAGTTCTGCAGGTACCTGAATGCCCTTTTAAAGTATTTTCTAGTGCATTTTGTGCACAGTAAGGTCCTGCAAACAATCATAACGTGTATGACTAATTTACTGGAGGATTATTAGCCAGATCACCAGGAGAATCTCGCTACACTTTTTGAATATTGTCAAATATATCACGTTCTCAACAAACAATGTATGGAACACTCTTTTATTTTTAGGTCTCCAATTACACAATCCAGCAGTCACACCAAAAACTCTCTGCTTCCTGCTTTCTCTCCCGCCTGATCTCTTTCCATTGGTCCTAAGCAATTAGTTCTTATTTAGTAATTAGTAATCCAACAAAATATATAGCCCTATATAAATGCAAATTTGTGTTCTATTGCATGGTGTTGGATACTCCTTTACGAGTAAATTGACAATTAACGAAAAGGTCAATAAGACAAAGGGCAGGAAGTACAAAACAACACTTGAAGTGGGACAAAGTGTGTGCCTCAGAGTGGTGGCTTTTAAAGTGTCTGGTTTGACAAATAAAGAAGCAACTAACATACCCTTGATTTGGATTGAGTTACATTACACATGGGATTGTTAATATTCAGTTGTAAATTTGGCAGATAGGACTTCCATTCAATGTTTCATTCAATGGACATCACTTCTGACAATGCAACAGTCCCACAGGTTTGGAGTGTCAGCGCTTAATTTCAATGTGAGGTCTGATCCCGTGAGCTTTGGACCCATATGTGAGACTAACTGAGCTGCTGAAATCCCAATAATAAAGACAGAGGGTGTAGAAATGGCTTGACATTAAAGGACATTAGAGGCATAAAGGTAATTTATAGTAACCAGTTGATGGGAATAAACTGGGGCTAGATTAATAATTGTACTTCCATTTGAAAAAAAATCAATTTATTTATTTTAATCAACTCTAAGCTTTCATTTTAACCTCCGTAAATGTGTGGAAAAATACATTTCATTGAAACGCTGATAAGAAATGAAATTAAAAGGATGAAATTAAATTGTTAGAAAAGCAATAGGTTATCTGATTTGTTTTATCCCCTTTTTCCACCAAATGAGAGTGAGAAATGGATTTTTCTACATTTTGCAAAATAAATTGAGATATTAAGTGATGTGATTAGTTCCAGTTTGGGCTGTGTTTGAAAACAAAATATATGAATTGGGAGCCAGTTTAAAGCATATGACTTGCCATACGCCTATAGATATTTTCTTATGCTCAGCAATACAGTTGCACTTAAAATTTCACCTTTCACAATCCACCAACTTAGCATGTATTGAGCATTCTGTAACAACAATCAGCCTGACTTTAACTTGGATTGAATGTGCTGGCGGAGAAGATAATTTACTGAGAACAGATTGAGCAACTGGCAAACCTTTGCTCTGGGACCACTTTACATTATTTCTGGAGATCTACCGATTGTTTAGTGACTATTTTTGTCTCATTTTCTGGTTCTTCTGTACTTCCCATATGATGGAGCAGGACGGGCCATTCACGAAGTAGCCACTGGGGCTGTGAAATCAGACAACATGATTTAGCATAATTCTTGAATTAGTCACTAAATTAGGTGACAAAAGCAGATGCCTCAAGGAGGTTTGTGTGTTTGATTCTATTGTTAGCTCAGCATTAGTATAATTACATTATTGGTGTAAGATATGGCAAAATCCTTATCTTAATGTGTGATGCAATTGTTAAGGAATCAGATAACACATTTGGATGAGATTTCAAAATGAAACAACAAAAAAACTACTTGCATTTATATAGGAACAGTGCTCAAACCACTCGCATAGTTAGATGTCAGCCTGGTTGATTGATAGAACTCTCACTTCTGCATCAGGAGGATTGTGGGTTCAAGCCCCAGGTCGGGAACTTGAAATTCACAGTCCAAGATGACCATCCAGTGCAATGCTGGGGAAGCACTTCATTGTCAATCACTCTATCTAGTTAGACCCAAAGCATCACAAACAGCCAAGCTATAGATTACTGCTGGAAAAAAACAAGTTATTCTGATAAAGCCAGAATTATAATAAATTCTCTAAACAAGAATGAACTTACATTTATAGACATCTCCAACACTTCACAGTTCAATGACTGTTTTGTTGGCAAATGCAATAAACATTTATACCAGCAAAGATCCAATTAATTTGAAAAGTTTCTCTTTGAATAATAACATTTTTTTTCGTATTTGTTATTGAGTCTTTAACATCGAGAGGATGGCTCAAAGCGCTTCACAGGACTTACTGTGAAGTGGAGTGATTGTATATTTGTGGGCGAATGTGGCAGCCAATTTGTGGACAGCAATGTTGCACAAACAGCCATGAAGTGAATGACCATTTTTTTTTATTTGGGAGATTGTTGGCCAGGAAACTGGGAGAAACTCCCTTCTCTCTTCAAATAGTGCTTTGGAATCTTTAACGTCCACCTGAACAGGTTGCTGGGACCTTGGTTTAATGTCTTATCCAAAGAATACCACCTCTGACAAGGCAGCACACCCCCAGCACTGCAACAGTCATCTTAGATCATATCAGTCTAAGTCTCGACACGATGCTTGAACCCACACCCTTCTGACTCAGAGGTGAAAGTCCTACCACTGAGCTAGGCTGACATCTTTTCAAATAGTCTCCCCATGAAAGGCAGGTGGGAACTTGGCTTAACAATTCTGCTATTTCTGAGGATATACAATGAAGGGTAGTGACTATGTACTTAGTAGGTACACCCAGCAACCAATTTATTCACAGGAACGAATTGTCAAGATTCAATTTAATTAAAAATTAAATTCAAAGGTTTTCAAAATTGAAAGCTTATTATGACAAATGGTGGTAGTAATTTATAGTAAAAGCAGCATCACTCTTTGGGAAGTTTAATTTGTTAATACTGTGAATTGAAAAACATTGTTCATTTCTGCACCCTGCTGAAAATCTGCTTCAACATAAAATCATTCCTACAGATTTTATAGCCGAGAGAATTGGAATAACAACAACAAACAACAAAGTGCATTTATGGGATCACATCTGGAGGGAGTCCCAAGGCACTGGACAGTCGAGGAAGGTCTTGAGAAAGACCTTAAAGGAGGCAACGAAAGGGATGAGGTGAAGGGACTCCAGGATGAAGCAGACCAGTGCCCGCCGAGTGGAGGGAATGGGCAGGTTGGTAAGGTTTTAGAAGATCACAGAGGTAGGGTGTGGCAAGACTATGGAGGGCTTTAAAAGTGAGGACAAAGATCTTGAACATCCTTCGGGGGATGGAAAGCCAGTGGAATTGGGCGAGGATGGAATCATTGACTCACAGCGTTTAGTGCAGGAGAGGACACGAGCTGCAGATTATTCAGGACTTTGCAGCTCGTGTCCTCTCCCGCAAAGTCCTGAATAATCTGCAGCTTGCAGAGGGAAGAGTTGGGAAGCCCGGTGAACAGAGATTTAGCAAATTCAAGCCTGGAAGTGATGAAAGCATGGATGATGGTCTCCTCGGCCTGAGGGGAGAGGCAGTGGCAGAAGCCGGCAACGTTGTGGAAGTTGGGAAGGCAGAATGGTCAAGGTAAGGATGTGGGGTTAAAGGACAGTTCAGAGTTGAAAAAGACACCACGGTTCCATTCAGGCATGGTGAGGTGTAAAGTGCATCCATGTATAGTGATGTTGTCAGTGCCTGAGGTTAGGAGGCACTGATGGAGCTAAGCAGGAGAGCCACTGTTTTGTCGACATTCGACTGGAGAAAATTGGCTCTCATCCAGGATTGATGTCCAATTGCTATCCGTCAGGGCATCAGTGGTCCTTGAATCGAGGATAGAGATGGAGAAATATAATTGGGCTAACTCCACACCTGTGAAAGACATCACCAGAGCGGGAGCATGGAAATATTAAAGAGGAGAGGACCAAGGATAGGGCCCTGAGGGATGCTGCACATGATGGTGTGGAGCTGGGAGGAGAAGCCTTTGGCAGATACAAAGCGGAGATGCGAAATAGGCGAGAGTGAAACTGGGCAAGGATAGAACCATGAAGGTGGAGCTGAGAGAAGAGGCAGTGGAGAAGGATGGAATGGTTGACGGTGTCAAGGGCGGCAGAGAGTTCAAGAAGGATGAGGAGGCAGAGAGAGGCTTGCTCACAGAAGGACAGAATGTTATTTGTGACTTTGACTAAGGTTGTCTCTGTACTGTGAGCAGCACGCAATCCGGGAGTGAGGGTGAGGTTTGGAACCATATATAACTGAAACAGGGTGGCTGCAAAAGAGCTGCTGATTTTCATCACTGCAACAAAGATCTCTCGAAGCTGAAAGCAAATAGCTCACTTTGTACAAACTTTCTGAACCTTATTGTTTTAGATATAAAACAAATCTCCTGATATATAGGAGATTCCTTTCTGACTGTAAATCCAGATCCTGGGAGGCCAGACTGAGATATGTGCTACCTCCACACATATTCTTCCCACCAAACCGAGACAAATTATCTTTCTTTGTGAGAAATTCTCCTCTGGCGCATTTTAAACCTAACATTGAAAATTACAATTTTTTTTAAATTTCTGGTATTGTTTTTGAATCTCTTTCTTAGAGCTGACCTCACAGTGAATGCTGACATTTCAAGGGTGTGGGGGATTTGGGGTTCGGGGGATTAAAACACCTCTGCACCTCTGCTGCTAAATAGGAGTCTCTTCATCAATATAATAATAAATAATAATCCTTGCGTTTGATATAGCACCTTTCACATCGTTGAGATGTTTCAAAGCGCTCCACAAGATATACTGTAACGTGTTTTTGGACCTTTTTTTGGTGAGCAAAATGTGGCAGCCAGTCTTGTACTGCCAGAGCTCACTTTAAAAGACGAAGGCAGTGCTCTTTTTATGTGGAATGCTCCTAATACATTACATATCATAAAGAGTTAATTAACCCAGGACTGATGGGTTGGCCTATTTATCTGAGAGATGGCTGTTTTGTGGGTGAGTCTCAACATCCAGGATGCAGGTAATAAAGGACTTATGGGAGACCACTGACTCCGGCTTCCCCCTGTGTTTTTAAACAAAGTATCATTTGATTTAGTGATGGACTTTGCTGTTTGGGGTTGTCGGGGGTAAAAAAAACAGTGACTTTAATTTCACTGTGGTGTTGGAAACGGGATTCTTAGGTACCATCAGAATGAAAGGCAGCAATTTAAAACTACTGCATAAATATTTGTCCTTTTCTAGAACTAACACATCTATGCAAATGTCCTTCAGGATGCTGAATGAACTGTGTACAGAATCAGATGTGCTCCACGTTTTCTCCTTGTGTTTACTTTGGGCATAATAGGGCAGCAGCAGTGTTCATTCGACAGTTAACTTATTCATTTACTGTCCAAGTAGCTCTGATGCTGTCATTAACTCAGCAATACAATGATACAGCAGGTTTACACAGCAACTACCAATAGTGGTTAAATAGACCAAGCATGAAACTCAATAGCGTTAAATGTTGGATATGACAAAAATAAGGTGGAATGGGAGCATTTGCTGCAATACAAATGCAATGTTTGTGATTTATATCAGTGTGATTGTGTATGTGCTACAGATATAATAATAGATATAAGGTCAACTTGTCGAGGTGCAGGATCGCACAGTGCCTTTGTTTCTCTGCTGGCACAGAGCCACTGATCTTGTACAAGCAGCAGAAGGACATGTTCCACATTACTTTAATTTCTTGTTACCATGACAGGCAACAGAACCCTTTGCTAATAAAAAATAATAATAATTCTTTCATTTGATATAGCACATTTCATTGGGAGGAGATGATCTAAAAACGTTCATAGGATATACTGTAAAGTGCAATGACTGTATGTTTTATAGGCAGTCAATTTGTACAATCCCATAAATAGCCATGAAGTGAGTAACCAATTTTATTTTGCAGATACCCCAGTATTGTCAGCCTAAACTTTGAGCTCAAAGTCTTGACGTGGGGTTTGAACCTAAAGCCTTTTGGCAAAGAGATGAGAGTGCTACCAACTGAGCCAAGCTGAGCTGACTATGGCCCCAATGAAAGATTATTTTGGTTTGACCATATTATTGAATGGACCTGCATGATTAAAGTGTTCTTGTTCTAAAACAGGGCTGTGAAGAAATTACTCAAAGTAATTTTTTGTACTGTTCTAAATTATGCTGTTGCAGCCACCCAATCAGCACTGTGTACAAACGTAAATGATAATATTGCGATTGATGGAGCCACAAATGGGAAACAGAAATCGACTGACATAAAACACTGATATTAATTGCTTTGCAAGAAACATTAATAGGAGCCGTTACAAATGAGGGTCCAGAACAAACAAAAAAACATAAAAATGCACAGCAGATATATGGGTGAAACTGCGACCTGTGCTGATATGTTAACTCATGGTTGAATCTTCCACCACATTGATAACCAAAGATATTGACAGACCATAAATGTGACCTCCACCCCTTTCCGACTCTGTCACACTGGTTGGCCCCACTTTGCAGGAAACCGGATTTACTCTGATATTGGTGGCTCAATACAGTTATTATCTCAATAACCATCAGTCAGCTTAACGCCACTTTCCACTAGGTCAATCACTATGAGGAGTTGTGTAGGTCACTTGTGCATTCCTTAGTTAATTTCCTTAGTTATCAACAAGGCAGAAACGTTATGGATGTGTTAATACATCACAGAGCTTATTTTTACTCCACAAATACTTAAACATCAATGTTTAATAAAATACACTTGAATACTTAATTGAGAACCAACTATCTGAAAAATTTGTGAGAAAGTTTAGATTATTTTAACAATGACATTCCTCTGATCTGACCTTGCAAAATTTTCTGCTTCACTGGAATATACTTTGCTTTTCTTGTACTTTGTACAGTACTGTACTGTGGAGTCCTGTAGCTCAGTGGTTAGAGCACTTGCTTTGCAAGCGAGAGACCTGAGTTCAATTCCAGGCAGGGCGAAACCTTGGGCAAGTTTCCTTACTCCACACACCTAATAATAATCCCTCCAAAACTAAAAACAATAATTAAATTGGTCATTTTCAATCTATGACTGTTTGTGGGACATTGCTGCCGCGTTCGCCCACAAATATACAGTCAATTCACTTTACAGTGTGTTCTGTGAAGTGCTTTGGGATGTCCTCCCGACGTGAAAAGCGCTGTATCAAATGCAAGGATTATTATTATTATTACAACTTTGTCTACATTTAGGCAATGTTAACCCTGGAAATGGAACAATTTCCTATTTTGAGTACCTGTCACAATCAAGGACTTCCTCGTCAGTTATAGAGTGTTAAAGCAAAGTATAGCTCTCTCTACTCTTTCCTAATAATGTATTCTCGTCCCAACCTCAGAATACTGCTCCGTATTGTGCCTATGTAGGCTTTTTCATTCCCTACAACAGCAGCCTTGCTGGTTGCCAGATTCCTATTTTAGTTGTGAATCAAGTGAACTGTTGTGCATGTGGAAAATACGTTAATGTAGACTTAATGGTCCAAATAGTGGGTTTCTATACAGTCACCTTATAGGATCCAAAATGACCAGGAAAAAATAAGCAAACTGCAAATTTTACATCTGTGTGCCTACACATACAATTGTTAGGTGCAGTATATTTTCTTCATATTTTTTCCAAAATTAGATGTCCGCTTATAGTCTTCTAATTTTCTCCCCCACTGGCATGTACATCTACGCTCCTTGCCCCTGGTCTGACCTTTGCTGGGCGGTGGTTCTGTGTTCGCTGGTTGCTCTCTGGTACCCTGTTTAAGGTGTCATTGGCCATTGTTCACATGTGAACCACAGCAGTGAGTGTTGGCTGCCATTCAACAACAACAACAACAACAAGATTCCATTTATAGAGCGCCTTTCACGTCAGGAGGACGTCCCAAGGCGCTGCACAGTTGGGTCATGACCCGAGCAGGGGGAAATGGTCAGGGTGAGGGGAGGGAAGGGAGGGAGAGAGGAGGGGGGAAATGGTCAGGGTGAGGGGAGGGAAGGGAGGGAGCGAGGAGGGGGAAGAGAGTCGAGAGGGGAGCTGAAGGCACGGTCAAAGAGAAAGGTTTTGAGACCGGCCTTGAAGGAGGAAAGGGAGGAAGCAAGGCGAAGGCACTGGGGGATGGAGTTCCAGAGCCTCGGGGCTGAGAGGCTGAAGGCCCGACCACCGATAGTAGGGCGGTTGGGGCGGGGGACGTGGAGCAGACCGGAGCCAGAGGAACGGAGGGTACGGGCAGGTAGGTAGGGGGATAGTAGGTTAAACTGTGGAGGACTGTAGATTCAACTGTGGAGGACAGCACAGCCATGCCTGACATCTCCCCATCCGATCACACATGTACAATAGAAAGAGCTGTAGAGGGAGCAGCACGAACCTGGATTCAAACCAGTTGAATCTGCTGTTTTATTCACTAGTCCATGGGGGCTGCTCTTTTCTTCAATTCTTATTAAGAAAAACAGTTCAACAAATGGAAAACATTGAAAATCGAGACTATGTTTTATTGGTAATCATAGTCAAAGAATCAGCACTCACTGCAGGAACCTTACATCGACTTGCCATATGCTATCATAAATTATTTGACAGCAACATCTCACTCCTTATTCCTAATTACCTCTTAAAACTGAAGAAGTCACTCAAGCACACAAGCAATAATATGTGTTGTACAAGGTTTAAAACTAATTTATTTTCACGGTTAAGAAGAGGAATGAAATCTCTTGGCGGGGAGGGGTGTCACGACTCCAATCTCAAATACATTTTAAGGCACTTTTCATTCATATCACAAAGAATGATAATTAATGTCTTCTGTATGTAGCAGGTCCATTTGAATTTTGTTTTACATCTCATCTGTATTTAAGACTAAATTAAAAGTAAACATTATATTCTTTAACTAATCTTGATAGTAATTAAGGAAAACTTAAAATATCTCATCCTCTACTATAATCAAGTTCATATTTCTCATGTGCTTCCTTTTAGTTTTTTAGTTTCACCTTTCCTGAAGGCACTGAGATTGCTGCTGAGATGTTGATCTATGATCAACAGCTGAGTCCTCCAGTGCCCCCTCGATGTAACCATTCTTCATGCATGAAGCCAACAATAAATGTTGGGAAACTATTCGACCATAGGTACCATCACAGCTGTGCCTTTTGCTCTCTCCATTCATTCAATTTTCACATGTGTGGAGAGGTGTCACGGGATAACCAAGAACAATACGTTTTGATGATTTTTGTCTTCCCTGGCTTAGAGGCACTGAGACTTTTCTACTTCCCCCAACTGAGATCAGGAAGATTAACTTTATGAAGCTCTAAAAAGGTAACCAACTGAAAGTTATATAGGACTTTCAGATAACATCTCTAGGAGTAAGACTGGTCAGTGGAATAGACATTGCTACACATCAAATGAGAATATCTTGGAGGAACAAATGAGCAAAAACCGTGATGATAAGAAGAAAGTTAGTTTGAGAGCTATTGAAATGCTGGATTTCTTAACAAAAATATAGAATACAAAAGCAGCAACATACAATAGATATACAGGCATGGTGAGGCCACAATTGGAAATAAAGGAATAGAAATTAAAACTTACATTTGATATCACACCTTTGTGTGCATATGTGTGAGAGGCTACACTAAAATGAATGATTGAGTTGGTAGAATGTATTCTCTGGTACTGAGGAGACTGACAGGAAGATTTAATAATAATAATCCTTTCATTTCATATAGTGCTTTATCACGTCTTCAAAGTTATGACTTGAAGGCTAATGTGGTTAACACTTAAGCAAGAATGCTTTTCTTCTTTCAGAGAGGACTAACACTTTGGATTGTACTGGCTGAGAAACATGTAGGGTGAGAAGTCGATTGAGATATTCAAGAGATGGATAGATATGCTGGGGAGCAGAAGTACTCAGGAAAATGGTTAGAAGGCAGGCGAGTGGAATTGATTACAGGAGGTGACAGTATATAGTAGCATGGACTAATCTGTAGCAGACTGCGCTTCTTACATTTGCTATTAGCATTTACAGTATGTGACAGAATCTAACTATCTGATTGTGCTGGCTTGGATTTTGCTTCAGTTTATAAGTTTTGGCATTCTATACCAAAAAAGGTGTTCTGAGTAGCGGTCTTAATAAGTGTCAGTGCACCCCTTCGTGAAAGGATGGGGGAATATCAGGAGTAAAAATTTATTTCTGTAATGTTTGTACTGGGAGGGTGAGTCAGTGGTATTCCACGGCACTACTGATGACAGCACAGCCAGCCTGGCTAATCAGCAGGATTTGGAAGATGCACACTCTGGGATCCCCAAGCCTTGACTCTTACCAATATGCATCTAATACTTTCTGGGATTAGGTAAGCAGAATAATTCCCTCCAGGGAGAGAGTGCACGTTCCATTCCAACAATCTATCTCTGGAATTTCCATGTGTAGGTGGAATGCATGGAATTGTCAGTTTGGTTTGGATACTCTGAAGTATGGTGATGGATTTCTGCATGTGTCAAACACCCGGCTGACCAAAAAAAGGAATACTGACTTAATTTGATACACCATGCAACACCTGGACATGCACAAGTCATTTGATGTTTTTGACAGTTCCTAAGGGGAGTCAATGAGAATGAACTTAGATCTTACAACAATGAAATGTAAATTTTTGTTGGACTACTGACCTCAATCACACCATTTGTGAAATGCAACAGGAATCTCTCTCCTCTCCTGCCCATAAGCTCCTCTGTAACGTTGCTATTTCTATTGGAGCCTAGTCTTAGTCTTCAGTTATTTGTAAGAATTAAAATTAAAGCACATAATAACTTTTTCACCTGAAGGAAGTCCACCAAAACCTGAGGTGGACAGAGAGGAAGGAAAACTGTACAACAAATGCATTAACACAGCAGAAAACCCTGTCCCTGTATAAACACAGGAACTTCTAAAGTAAAAGTGTCTGGGATCTGTAAGTCATTTGTCAGGATGTGCCATAAGTAATGCTTTTCAATAATATATTATAATCTGTATATAACATGCAAAGCATCATGGCACTTTCAAATCTCACCTTTTACAAAGCAAAAATAAGTGTGTTCAAGAAATAACAAAAAAACTGAAAAATGACATTATAGTCTGAATTTGGTTCTTTTTACATTACTACATCTCACAATCAGTATTTCATTCTAGGTTAAAATTGTGCGAGAATAAAATTGTATGAGAATTTATCCACAACAATAGACAAGCTCTGGAGAGCTAGGGGCAATTTTAAGACAGGAAGATTATGTAATGTCTTCTCCTATTGATGGCCATTAGCTTGAAAAAATTGTGCTCTGGTAGTTTGGGTTTCGAAAACACAGTTAAACAAGTTTGGCTAAAAATAAATGGGTCTGATTTCAGAAAAAGTACAGGAAGACTCCATTCAATTCATATGCCCCATTTAACATAATTATAACTTCCCTTCAAAATCATGCCACTGTGGTTACTCCCTGTTCGTTTAATGACGTTTGATTGGAAGTTAATTGTTGCTTCTCCTCTAAAAGCTTACTGCTCTTTGTTAATTCACCTTCTCCTTTCTTCCATCTCCTGTGACATCATATGAGAGGGGAGGGAGATTTAATTCTTCAATGTCCTTGATCTGATGTGTTCATTTCCCCATTTCTCTGGCTAACTTTTTTTTACACTTATATGAATCTGTATTTGTTCATCACTTGCTTCAATAATGTAGTCAATAAGGCTTCAGTATTTTCAATTGATAGGTAGTTCTGTGTGACAGAGGGAGAACAGAAAATATCTTTCAGGTGCTCTCACCAGTGATGCTTGCTGGTGGTGATGATAATAATAATAATAATCATAATAATACAGTAAAACTCACATAAGTCTTATCAATTAGGCCCATAACATTTAATATGATTTACGCAAAGTCCGAGTTGCAGACAAACTGCATAAATCGTATGAAATTGGATTTAATCAATAATCTACACTGCGCAAGTGTCGCCGGTAAGTGCACATGGGGGGATGGGTCAAGACTACGTTTCCCACGATTTAATCTTGACACATCGCTGCATGTGCATTTACTGGCAAGCATTGGAATTGCATTGAATTGCAGGAAATTAAGTTCTTCTGTGCATGAGTTGATGAAACAAAATTATGTTTCCTGTGATTCAATGCAGCGACATAAGTGTGCATGCGTTGACGGGTCAGGACGTCATTTCCCAGGATTGAATACAGCCGCTAAGTGCAGGAGTGATGGAGGGTAGGGGAGCGGCATTACGATTTAGGAGATGATTAATACGACTAGTGCAAAGAAATCTAAGTGGTTTTGATAGGAAATTGAATGGGACTTGGATGGATGTACGACTTAGGTGATTATACGATTTATAAAGATAAGACTTATGTGATTTTTACTGTAATAATCCTTGTATTTAATATAGCGCCTTTCACGTTAGGAGGGCATCTCAAAGTGTTTGACAGGACATACTGCACAGTGAAGTGACTTTTTTTTGCGGATGAACTCGGCAGCCAATTTGTGCACAGCAATATGCTACAAATAGCCAATATCCAATTTTATTTGGTGGATTGTTGGCCTGGACACCCAGTGTAGTGTGCTGACTGTATATTTGTAGCCAAACATGTAATTAATAGATAGGAACCCAAAAGGATTCACAAAAATCCCACTGAGAATATGCCACTGTGACTGAGAGTATTGGTTCCTCAGATATTTCAGTGTTAGCACAGATACTGCAGATATGTATGTCTGTTTACAAGCATTTGTTCCATTGGTAATTTTCTTTCCTAAGTTTCCCACATCTAGACCTCTAATCTTGAACACTTTGTCACTGCCTTGGACATCTCTAAAGTAATTATCTGAGCTTCACACTGCAGACTCTAAACACAATACCATCTGATCATTACCATTTTCTACCTAAGATACGTTCATAAATTCTTGTCAAATCACCTTATATGTGCTGTTGTTGATAGTTCATTCTCCAACTTTTTTCAAATTCCACAGGCTTCTGTTGTGTCTCCCGTTCTGTTCCTGTCCATATCAATGACCAATTCCACTCCTTAGCTAATCTTACCATTTCATTCATTGATGCACTATATATTTATGACAAGTGACTGTGGTTTGCTATCATAGGTTTTGTGAATGAAGTGATGCTGACTGTACAGGGAGTCTGCATTTATGAGACATTAAACCGAGGACTCGTCTGGCTGTTCTTCAGTTGAACAGTAAAGATCCCATGACAATTTTTGTTATCCAGTATCTTGTCCAAACATCCTTCAGATAAATGGGATGAAAATCTTCCAGATAAACACTGTCACATTTCCTCACAAATACAGCATCTCTACACTTGCCCGTGAATGTGAATCAATCTGAAACATTGACATTATAAGCGCTATATAAAATGCAAGGATTATTATTATCCTTATAATATTTATTATTTTATTGCAGCTGCTTATCTCTACCTCCAATGATCACAAGTTTTCATAACTCACTATCGACCTAAAATCAAATACTTCAACAATGAAATTACATTAGGATAAAATCTTGTCTCACCAGCATGCTCTGCATTAATGTAAAATTGTGGTTCAGGCTGCATCCTGCAGGCAATTTATTATTCTTGACTTTCATTGCAGCTTTTCTCAACCTGCCCTAGAAGTGTTCAATAGACAATGCAAAAATAATTCCTT
The DNA here is from genome assembly GCF_018977255.1 of Callorhinchus milii. Classification (NCBI taxonomy): domain Eukaryota; kingdom Metazoa; phylum Chordata; class Chondrichthyes; order Chimaeriformes; family Callorhinchidae; genus Callorhinchus; species Callorhinchus milii. The sequence goes on from NW_024704745.1 coordinate 49,794,444, forward strand.
CATTTGCCAGCACTGCCACCTCCCTTGTTTTAATTAGAATTATAAAAGCAATTGATTAATCCAACTTCAAATGTTGACTAATCCACCAGGTTGAATTGCAAACAGCAATAACATTGCACCAACCACAATGCAGAAGAAGCCATGGTTAATCTAGCAGTGAGTTGTGCAATACATCACTGAAGTCCTGTTATTACACCAGATAATGTGGCTCTTTAAAATGCTAAAAGGTACCGATAATGCAGATGTAAGCAGGCTGTATAATTTGCACTGTGAGTGTTTAGAATTAGAGGACACGTACGTTTTTTAACAAAATAGAAGTAAAACTGGAGGTAGGAAGAAACTTCTACCTAGTGATAGATTTGTGAAATAGATTCTCATTAAAAAAGATATTGCGGCATTGATGAAGAGAAGAAATCTCTAATGCTAGAAAATAAATTCTTCGTCTTCATCTTCGTCTTGGTTTTCATCTTAAAATTAAAGATTCAGGAATTTTAGAAGACTCTTAAATTCAGTTGGAAGCCATCTTTTGGTAGTTCTTTTAAAAAATCGGCTTTCAAATTAAGACTAAATTTAAAGATTTTCCTAAATTCTGCCCGGTTTAAAATTTTAAGGCAATAGTCTTGAGGTTACGATCAAGAGAAATTTTGGGCCACTGATTGGAAATGGAATTGATACCTCCTTGAATATGACTGCTCTGTGAGCAAGGAAATATCATCTACATAAGCACCACCCTGGGTTGAATTGTTGAAACACAGAGATGCGTAGGTATTCTGGATCTATGCACAATTTCTTTTGGATGTACACTCCCTTCGCTCCCTCTGCTCAGCAGGATACAGCCTGCTCCACATCCCCCGCCTGGCCCGCCCCCATCATCGGTGGTCAGGCCTTCAGCTTCTCTGGCCCCACCCTTTGGAACTCCATCCCACAGTCCCTTTGCCTCGCTCCCTCCCTTACCTCCTTCAAGTCACATCTCAAGACTCTCTTCTGCAATGGTTCCTTTCACCACCCTCCTACACTCCCTGCCCTGCACCTTCCCTGATCCCAACCCCCACCCCCGCTTGGGTTCAAATCTCTGTCCAGCGCCTTGGAATGTCCTCCCAACGTTTACTCTACTCCATATATCAGTGACCATTACATATCAATGAAACACAATTTTTATTTGAAGGTCAAACAAGTTAAAACCAGCCGCAATTCAATACCTCTTATTAACATCTCACCCAAATTGCATTTGCATATTTAGCAGTTAACAGTTTTAACTGCAAAAAAGAGAAAGTTCGTATTTTTATAGTGCCTTATGGTGTCAAAACATCTCAAAGTACTCAAGAAGTACTGTAATTACTGTGAAGTGTAGTGAATGTTTTTCTAGGGAATTGCAATAGCCATTGATACTAAACAACATCTTATATTCCCCCCATACGATGAATGATCACCAACAACAACAAATTACATTTGTAAAGCGTCTTTCACGTTGGGAGGACGTCCCAAGGTGCTGGACTTCAGGGATTTGGACCCGAGCAGGGGGTTAAGATCAGGGGGGCGGTAGAGGGCAGGGAGGGTAGTACCCCTACCCTTCAGTGGGTGACCAAAGGCACGGTCGAAGAGGAGGGTCTTCAGACATGTCTTGAAGGAGGCAAGGGAGGGAGCAAGGCGAAAGGGACTGTGGGATGGTGTTCCAAGACACAGAAAGAAATGTTACCCTTTTTAAATAGTGCCATGGGATCTTTAACCTCCACCTGAGGACAAGCAGAAGGAAATCATCTCATCTGAAGGTCATCAGCTGCAACGATGTAACTCTGCTTCAGTATTGAGCTGGAGTGTCAGCATAGACTATAAAGCTCAGGTCCCGATGTGTAGTTTGAATCTGCAATGTTTGGACCCAGAGGCAAGACTCAAATTGACCAATTGAGTCAAACCAATGCAAAAACACTTTTTTTATGGGATGAATTTGCAATATTTCTCAATGGGATTCCTTAGTAAAGAACCTATTAGAGTTCCTGTTGGGAAGTCCATTGCTGAATTAAATCACATCAGAGCTGACTACTCTTGGGTTGGTGGGGAGGACTTCCGGTAGCTAAAAGCATTTTCTATTATGAACTTTGAGCAATCACACCTGCATCAAGCGCTCTGTTCTTTATAAGGAATTATGTCACAAAATACTGCAGATTAGATGTGCATAACATAAATCTTACAAGATCAATGTATGCAATACTACTCTTCTCATCATACATAATGGCTCTTGTTCTACACATTCAGTCAGACCAATATCATATACAATCCAACCAGTAACGGTGGGATCTAGTAGTATCAGCAATTACATCCTGAAGATGCCAAGTATTGTTTTAATTATTGTAATAGGCCCACCACACTCCAGAAATGTTATGGTTTTTGTTGTTTGTATCATGACCCTGCAGATTAATTAAATTCAGGTTAGCAATGCGCTTCCGATCAGCTAGTCATATTTAATTGCAGTAGGGCTAAAGGCTATGCTATCAAAAATAATTGGAAGAAAGGATAGAACATGATCAGCAGCAATGTGTTTAATGGCCTTTCACTATAGTTCCTGCCTATGATTTTATTTATGTTAATTGTCTGACTTTAGGTTAGATTTTCATATTTCAATGTATTTAATAAGCCCCTCGTCAGAAATGAAAACATAACTGCCAAGTTAACTAGGAGTACAACAAAAACAACTTGCATCTATATAGTGTCCTTCACACGGGGAGCATCTTGGAGCACTTTACAATGGCAGAGCTTGATGTCAAGCTGGAGAGAGAGGGGAGATAACTAATGGCACGGTCAAAGAGGAAGGTCTTCTGGTGTTATCTCAAGACAGGGAAGAAGGAAGCAAGGTAGAGGGATTGAAGCAGAGAGGTCCAGAGTTTCAATGGGCAGTGACTGAAGGCACGGCCAGCAAAGGTGGTGCAGAGGGGATCTGGGATGTTGGAGAGCCAGCTGAGTGAAGGGAAGGATAGAGGAGTGGGGTGTAAACAGCCTAGAGTCAAGAAGTGCAAAAGCCATGAACTGATTATAAGAAAGTTGATTATAAGGAATCAATCTGTTCAATAGGGAGCCTGGCAAGGACTGATTTGATAGAGGAAAAGAGTTTGGATGCGTTAGGACATAGGAGGATATAGGCATTTTGAATCAGTTGGATTTTATCGGTGGTGCAGCTGGGGAGACAGACGAGGAGAGTATTAGAAAATTGGAGTATTGGAGTATTATCACATCTTCGAGATGGCTCAAAGAGCTCCATAGAATATACTGTAAAGTGTACATTTTGTGGGCGAAACTTGGCAATCAATTGCACACAACAGTGTCCCACAAACAGTTGTGGATTAAAGTGACCAATTTATTATTTTTTTAAGGAATTATTACGCCCAGAAAAGCAATCCGCCAATCGACTAACAACCCGGTTCCTACTTACTGCTAGGTAAACAGAGGCGTGTGGAGTAAGAAAACTTGCCCAACGTTTCACCCTGCGGGGAATCAAACCCAAGTCTCTTACTTGTGAGGCGAGTGTTCTAACCACTGAGCTGCAGGACTCCACTGATAATGATAAAGTAATGATAAGATCAACAAACTCATGAAGCAACACTCAAATAATGGTGGTAACAGGAGGCTCAACCACTGTGCTGAAGTCAGGGTTGGTGAACACAACAGTGACTAGTTAATAGTTATTAAAAAGTTCCAAATACAATATTAAGCGATGTGATAATTATAATAACAATCAATAATCCTTAAATTTGATATTGCACCTCTCGCGTCAGGAAGATGTCTCAAAGCGCTTCACAGGATTTACTGTAAAGTGTAGGGACTGTACTTTGTAGGCATAATTACTACAACACAACACATGCTGCAATTTTGGACACCTAAACTTCATGGTTTATGAATTACACTTGAGATGTATACATATCTTCTTCTGAATTCATTAATTGTTTCAATAAACACCACTTTATGGACATATGAAGTTAAATAAAACTTTCACTAAAGTTGTATGTAGAATAATTAATAATAATTAAAGTGGCATGTGGCATAATATTCACTGAATAAATGCTGGTACATTTGTACATTTTTCTAGTCCACGATCACTCTCACATCTTCTGCCTTAGATGACAAAGCATTACCAACAAACTATTCACAACATACAATGACATTTGGCCAGAGCATCTCACTCCACTGGCGTAAACTCTGAGATGAACTGATATTCCAGAGCATTCACAGCATGCCCTGCTTTCATAAGATCACTGAGTCTGTCGCTGAAGTACACACACTGCCTTGGCACAGGGAAGATATACCCAGACAACTATGTTATAGTCTCACCTTCACAGTTAATTTGGTTGAATGGAGGGTGACCACAATGAAATAATCAATCAGTCTACATGAATGTGTAGGGGTGTGCATGGATTATGTACACATCAAGCTTGTTTCATCACCTTCTTGAAAGAAGTTACAGCAGGTCCAGAGATTCTGCTGTTCTTCATTGTATGAATGAGATTTATTAGATGTAATACACATAGATGCAATCTCTCACTGTCAATTATCTGTTATGCTCTTCTTTGTCATGTTAGCTCCAGGTAAAGTAGCTTTATGTTAATTGCCTAATTTTAGGCAATATTTCAATGTGTTTAATGAGCTCTTCACCAGAATTGAAAACATATCCATCGAGTTAGCTAGCAGTAATGAGAAGATCAACAAATGTGTATTGACTTAAACTGGTATCCCATGAAGCGCCACTCAAACACAGCCAGTAGAACAATTGTGTTTGGGGGAGGAGGCCATGTCGAACGTCATACATATTTAAAACCATTAACTGTACCTAGATATTGCAATGCAAATTGTTGGAAAGTCTGTATAGACTAAGTAACATTGCCCATCAACTCCTCAGGATCACAGACTGCACTGCAAATAACAAGAAATTGTGTCTTCAGTCGCAAACTGAATAGAAGATAAGTACAATGTACTTAGTCACGAGGAATACTTGAGTTGTGAATGGTTGAATTTTGGTAATGATGTATAATCAAACATTTAACATTTCGGTCCTGCCCCAGAAACTTTACAAAGAAAAACATCTCAGCAAGATGTCAGTGCTGTCAGAAATGAGATTCTTGAACAATGTGAAATAGCACTGCAGTTAGCAATTAAGTCTAATAGCCAGTTCCCTCATGTTCCTCTGGTAATAATTTAATAAGGTTAACATTTTACCACAGTATTACAGGTACCATAATATAATGCATTAATAATTTATTGTGTAAAATCCCACAAGATTAACTCGACTACTTTAGTTCAACTCCCACTAAGCTAGATTGGGTTCAGTTATTATTAAAAACCCTGTGATGTTAAGAATGATTTCTAACTTTCTATTCTTGATGGATTTTAATGGTCATCAAAGTGAGATTACTGTTGTATGAGAGTATAATATTTTGGGCATCACATATGGACCAACAACTCCTTGGTAAGATGCAGAATAAAAATTTGGTCACACAATCCATGACTGCTGGTGGGACATTGTTGTGCGCAATTGGTTGCTGCGTTTTGCCAACAAAATATACAGTCAATTGAATTTACATTATATTCTGTGAAGTGCTTTGAGACATCTCAATTACATGATAAGGCACTGTATCAAATGCAAGGATTATTATTGTTATATCATGTTCTGTAGACCAATACTGTTTAGTTTATATTCTATTCCTTCTGTTCATTCTCCTATCTCATCAGTGCATATGTTCTAGCTGATGAAATACTGTTTCTGTATCTAATATTTTATCCAACAATTGCATCAGACTAACAGAGTTGGTAACCACACACATTTATGGAAAGATTTACCAACATTACCAGCTTCTCAAAACTAACAGCTTTTAACTATGAGAAGAATTTCAAATGTCTTTTGTAGTATTGTTTGTAGAGTATCAATAATTCACTCATGGATTTCTTTTTCAGAAAATTGACATTGAACCTTTAAGGTTGTGTTAAAAGCTCCCTCATAGGCCTAGTGGGTAAAGACACTGACCAGTCCAGCACAAGGCCATACAGACTAGAAAGTCACAGGTTCGCATCCTGGGTTGTGATGATTCACCTTCAGTCATAGTGTTTGGAACACTAAAAGTTGCCTGGACTTGTATCAGTTAAGAATTGAAAAATCAGTTGAGGTTTCTGTTCCTGATTGCTATCCAGAGATCTTGCTGAAAGATAAAGTATGTGGCAGATGAATCTATAATGGGAGTGGCCTGCAATGCCCCTTCGTTGAAAGCTTTCTAACTCAAACGGTCGTGGAAAATACCAGAATTTTCCAGTGGAGGAAAAAAAGCAGTCAAAAGTGCTTTTAGGAGACGAGGTGGGGTAGGTGAGGAAATTGGAGGGAAACATTGAAATAAATTGCAGGAGTCCATGCAAACAGAGACTTATTATCAATAGTCTGGTGTTTTATTTTGCGGCACAACAAGCAATCGTGTTCACTGAGCTCCCTAATTTCGCTTTAAATCCTGAAGGAACTATTATAAAACAATGGACACTGAATACATTCAGCCACAAAATGCACCATAGACTCTATGATGTAATTACCGCAACACAATAATGCAACAATCAATACAACTTAATCGAGAAAGTAATGGAAACGTAATTATACTCAATATACCATAACAGCTTTTAAAGTTCATCAGCTACAGGCATTTTACAACAACAAAAACAACAAGATTCCATTTATAGAGCGCCTTTCACGTCGGAAGGACGTCCCAAGGCGCTGTACAGTTGGGTCAGGACCCGAGCAGGGGGGAAATGGTCAGGGTGAGGGGAAGGAAGGGAAGGAGCGAGGAGGGGGTAGGGAGTCGAGAGGGGAGCTGAAGGCACGGTCAAAGAGAAAGGTCTTGAGACCGGCCTTGAAGGAGGAAAGGGAGGAGGCGGCGAAGGCACTGGGGGATAGAGTTCCAGAGCCTCGGGCTGAGAGGCTGAAGGCCCGGCCACCGATGGTAGGGCGGTTTGGGCGGGGGATGTGGAGCAGACCGGAGCCAGAGGAACGGAGGGTATGGGCAGGTAAGTAGGGGGATAGTAGGTCAGAGAGGTAGGAGGGAGCAAGGCCGTGAATGGCCTTGTAGGCTAGGATGAGGATTAGATCAAATGGTGGAAGCATCCCACTTTTTTTTAAGGGGAATTAGCCTTTCTTAATACCAAAGGGATAGAATATTATGTATGGAGAGAAATCTGAGAAATCATCTTTTTTCATCTATTGCAGGTTACTTGGTTTCCATCTCTCTTTATAATACCTTGTCTTGCTTTTCTCTGTGCATGTTCTCACTCCTTTATTTAATTCACCTTTCAACAGATTGTTAATGGCCGTAAACGAAAAAGCTGTGCGAGACAGGGAGAAGATAGTCAACTAGCCAAGACAACAACAAATCAATAAGCAAAGGATTTGACAGAGAATTGGATGGAGAAAACCACAGACAGCTGGGAATGCAGGAGATGGCCAGAATGTAAGTAGAGCAGAAAAACAGATTATAATGACAACAACAACTTGCGTTTATATAACGGCTTCACAAAAGGTAGCTTGGAATTGGATCACAGGAACAAGCACACAAGAAACTATTCTACATTATTTGCAAATGGTCACATAAGCAGGAGCATATTGTTTTTAGCAGGGAAACCTTCAATGCAGAAATTGTGCAATTCGACAGTTCTCAACGAAAAAGTTTATGAGATTTCCCTTTCACCTCATGCACTGGTTCTGTTTGAACACAAATAGTATATCTCTTAATGTAAAGTTCATTCATTATTCAGGGTACAAATCCAAAGTATATCCAATAATTATTTTGATAGCTCTTTGAAAAAGATGTTGTTGTTGAAGACAAAGGATACAAGACTAAAATCGTTCAGAATGGTGAGCAACTTAATGGGAGGTGAAAATGCAATTTTTTTTAAACAGATTTCATGTTTTATTGAATCTGTTAAGAAACACTGTAGTTTTCACCTCCATATCAATAATTTCTATTGGAAGTCTTTCCTTTTTAACTTTGGTGAACACAATGCAATATAATTTACCTTGATATAGCGCCTTGACATTGGGAGAATATTACATTAAAAATGGATGGCATAAAGTGCATTTATTTTATTAATATCAATATCCGATCTGGAGTGACAATGTTTTCCTGCACTCCTATTTTAGTAACTAATTTTATTTCCTCATTTGCTTTCCCTTTCTCTAGTTGTCCAGCACCCCTGATGAGAGTATAGCTAGAGGACTGCCCTTCATCAGTAGAGCTAAGGATTCAACCACAGGGAATGTGCACAAGAACACCCTCCAGTCATGAGGTCTGTTTTTTCTCTTTTCTTTTCAAGAACCATCTGCCATCCATAAGGCATCTCCCCTATAGCACAATGGCTGAGTTAACACATTCACTAAAGGAGTTGTATCTCTTAACTAGCATTCTTAAATTACTGAGTCCATTGCACCACCAATAAGTCGTGTCTCAATGTTATTCCCAATCAGCACAACCTGATGCAATGTTTATTATAGTAGCATGCATTTTCATGAATGGAGGAAGCAGCTCTGCTTTATTTATGCTATAGAGCCCAACCCACATCAGGAATTCTTCATGTGGGACAACAAGAGAGAACCAGTGGGTGTCTATTCACAGGGCACTCTGGTAGTGTACCACCTTATTTTTACAGGCAATGTTATTCTCATGTCAGAACTTGAATTAAGACTTTGAATTTCTTGTCTATGTTCCAAAGCAGAATTGTTTTATTCCTACACGGTAAACTCAAACCTACCCACACATTCTGCCATTCATAACATTCCTCTCTTGAACAGGAAAAAGGTAAAATAATGGACCTGTCTATCTGCCTGAATGCCCAAGTCAAATTTTCTGAAGCAAGAAAACTCAGCAATGCCTTCAAAGATCTTCAACAATATTTCAAACAATTCCCTCCCCCAGGAGAACTATTTGCTTTCAAACTTGGGTTAGTTCTGATAATAAAAAAAGAAATTGAAGGAAGAGCCAGTAACACATGAAAATAAATTAAAAATAAGGAATGCAGATTCACAAGATAGTGGCAAAAATCTTTTACAACTATCATTATTATATTCATAATATATTTCACCTGAAAGGATGACAACCCTTCCTGTTTAGATTTATTACACAACAAAAATATTACATGTGTGAGAAGGTTCTCTACGTTTGTATTAGATTTTCCCAGGTGATTTTGTTTTACACACATGCAGAAGAGATGCAAATGATCGTGTTTGAGTTCCTGTTTGTGGGTTGTATTGAGTTTTCATGACTGCTATCAATGCCTTTTCCATTCCATTGACTGAGAAATACAGAAGTGCAGTTCCTTTTTGCTGAGTTTTACCACTAAATAAATGCTGAATAAAGGATTCCATCACTTACAATATTGGAAACTGAAAACCTTTGCAATTAAATGCTGCTGTGTTTGATGCATGGATGAAGGGAGGTCAGATCAGGTAACAAGAATGTGGTTCGTGGAAGTAATCACAGAACAAAATGTTAGGATGGATTTCTGCCTCGGCACAATCCTTGAGGCAAGCGGTCAAATCAAACATTTCTGAGAAAAGCAGATTAGACACTACCGTTTAACCTGCTTGGAAATAAAAAAAAGATTTAACCATATTATCAGCTAAGATTAAAGAAATGGTTTGTAATCACAGTGACAGGGAGTGCTCCCAGTCAACAAATGGGACATGTTAATTGAAAACTGGGCCATATGGAATCATTTAGATTATGGGAAAGGATTGTTTGGACAGATAACTGCAGAAGAATTACTCACGACAAATCTAAGCACAGTAGGTATTCATGCTTCGAGATTAGGAAATGATAAAAGTTTAGCTTGAACCGTTTCCCATTGACCTGCATAACGTAGGGGCTCAGTAAGCGAAGCTCAGCTATAACAGAGCCAATCTTAATGTAAAACATCTGCAGTTATAATAATAATATAATAATAATCCTTGCATTTGATATAGCGCTTTTCACGTCTTCTGGTCGTCTCAAAGCGCTTCACAGAATATGCTGTAAAGTGAATTGACCGTATATTTGTGGGCGAAACACGAAAGCCGATTGCGCACAGCAGTGTCCCAGGAACAGTGATGGATTATTAGTTATGTACAACAGCTACAACTCATCACTGAATGGTGTTGCCCAACGCTAATTACTAGGAGGAAACTGGCACATCCCTGGGCTCTTTCAGATAGATATATAGGCTCTTAAAGGACATCTGTCAGTTACACAACCCAAGTGGTGAACTGTGAAGCTCGCTGTTGTCCCAGAAACTCCTACAGTTTGGAGTCCTGTAGCTCAGTGGTTAGAGCACTCGCTTTGCAAGTGAGAGACCCGAGTTCAATTCCAGGCAGAGGGCGAAACCTTGGGCAAGTTTCCTTACTCCACACGACTAATAATAATCCCTCCAAAAAAACCAAAAACAATAATAAATTGGTCACTTTCAATCCACGACTGTTTGTGGGACATTGCTGTGCGCAATTGGCTGCCGCCTTCGCCCACAAATATACAGTCAATTCACTTTACAGTGTGTTCTGCGAAGCGCTTTGGGACGTCCTCCCGACGTGAAAAGCGCTCTATCAAATGCAAGGATTATTATTATTAATATTAGTATTATTACATACGATGCACTGGGCTCAGAAACCGCATCGGAGTGTGCAGGTCGGTGCTGGGGGGGGGGGGGGGGGGAGAGAGATGGCGTGTGTGTGTATGTGTGTGTATGTGTGTGTTTGGAGACGACACTTAACCATAACCCCCCCCCACCCCCCCACCACCACTTCGCTCCGGAATGTATTTTCAGAGGTATTTTCTTTTAAAGAGGCGGTTCACAGAACGGTGGCGTTTGGGAACCGGGAAATCCTGGAGCATCGCTGGGAATCAGTGACCCCCCGACATCTGCCCCACAGACCACAGACAACACACACAGACACACACACAGACACAGACCACACACACACACACACAGAGAGAGAGAGAGAGAGAGAGAAAGCGCCGCTCTTTTGACAACGACCCCCCCCCCAAAAAAAAGTGTGCGGCGGTTCGAGGGAAAGTTAAAGGCGGAAAAGAAAAGAAGCTTTTTTATACGTGAGCTCGAAAGCTGATGGGAATAAATACTGAGCGATTTGAAACGACCCCGAACGATTGCACGAGCGCTGCAAAGTTTGGGTCAGAGACGTGCGGCCGCTGTGCGTGCGATCGGTTAGCGGGTTATCCGCAACGGTGCGATCGTCCTTCCACACACACACACACACGCACACACACACCCCCTCCCGGGAGGGACCGCAGGTCTCAGTCACCGTAACGTGGTCGAACCCGCGTTGCCTTTCTCGCCGGTGATGTCCCTCACGCGTCAATACTAAAAAGGGGGGAAAAAAAATCTCATCCCCTCTCCACAAAACACACACACACACACACACACATTTATTTCATTCCCCCCCCAACGTTTAACCCGACAGCGGGAGCGCCGCACCGGGACCCGCCGCCCCGCCCCGCAAACTTACCGATACGGAGGACTTGTTGAGAACTGTGCGAGAATCCTACGCAGCAGATGTACAGTGAGAGGCGAAGTGCCGCGTTTGCAGCCCCGAAAATCACCGCCCGGTCGCGGCTCGTGGCTGTCTCCATCGCGTGTCCCCTCTCCCGCACACTCGGGGCTGGCGATCCGCTCCCGCTCCGCACTCCGCTCCGCACTCCGCTCCTACACCGAACGGCTCTCTGGACGGTATGTGTTGGGATCCGACTCTCCGCGACTGCTCTCCCATTCCATCGCGTGTGTGTGAGTGAGTGTGTGTGAGAGTGAGTGTGAGTGTGTGTATGTGTGAGTGAGTGTGTGTGTGAGTGAGTGTGTGTGTGAGTGAGTGTGTGTGTGAGTGTGTGTGAGTGTGACTGTGTGTGTGTGTGTGTGAGTGTATGTGAGTGTGTGAGTGTGTATGTGAGTGTGTGAGTGTGTATGTGAGTGTGTGTGTGTGAGTGTGTATGTGTGAGTGTGTGTATGTGAGTGAGAGTGAGTGTGTGTGAGTGAGTGTGTGTATGTGTGAGTGTGTGAGTGTGACTGTGTGTGTGTGTGTGTGTGTATGTGAGTGTGACTGTGTGTGTGAGTGTGTATGTGTGAGTGACTGTGTGTGTGAGTGAGTGTGTGAGTGAGTGAGTGTGAGAGGCACCGCTGCTCAGACAGAGCTCTCAGGGGCTACAGTGCAGTGATCGGCTGCCCCTCCGCTCCTCTGCCCCTCATCACTGCACCAAAGCCGCACACATATCCTGTGCGGTGCACCCAACCCACGCACCGCGCTCGGCTCTCTGGGCTCGGGGTTGGAGCGGATGGTTATTTGTGCGTCTCCCCCCCCCCCCACCCCCCCCCACCCCTCCCCCGGGTCGGGTCTGAGCGGCGGGGACAGCCCCGGGGAGAGACCGGGACGGTCAGTGAGTGCGGTGTGAGATGGAGTGAACGCAGCCCCTCAGCAGAGATCAGCCGCCGCACCGCAGTGCCAACCGGAGAGAGAGAGAGGTCCCGAACTCACAGCCTTCACCAACCCATCACTTACAGTCACTTCCAGATCGGAGCGGAGTGCTGATACCATCCTGGGGGGGGGGGGTTGGGGGTCGGGGGGGGTGGGGGGGGGGGGGAGAGATCACACCATCTCCTTTAATACTCATTCTCACCGATGACACCGCTTTGTCTTGAGATAAATCCCCAATCATTAAAAAAAAATACACTGATCAAAAAAAAATCTCACCCCAACATCACTGTCACTCGACTTCGAGCTTTGCTTAGTTTTAAGAGAAAAGGGGGTCCCTTAATCATCTGTGTGCAACAGAAATAATGGCTCGATTCAGTCCAAGTCCTGTCCTCTCCAGTGGTCCAGGAGCATCTGAGCTGACAGTTACTGTCAATTGGGCTTTGGCAGAATTTTGTATTTGTTTCCAGTCATTTGAGTCCAAACTAATTGAGAGAATTGGAAATGAGGAGTCACAGAAACAGAACTGCTTACGTTACCCTTTCCCTGTAACCTCGCTGTTAAGTTAACCAGTGCCATAGGTGTTATACAATATGCTTGAAATGTTTAAAAGCTGTCTTTTTTTTAAAAGAAAAAAACACTTTAGTATTTTGGGGAGTGAAGTGAGTGGCAGATAGATAGACACCTGAGCGCCTGCTGGTTGGGTTACCTGCCACTCGTAAGGAATGATTCTCCAAGTGTTGATTCCTTCATTGAGTTTGGCAGCGGAAGCCATTGGTATTGGCACTCTACAAATGTAACTTGCTGTGTGCTGATTAAAGCCATGGTCAACGACAGGTCATCTCTCCCCTAACCCCCCGCCACTAAGGTGTCCAGCCAGCTATGTAAACACTTTGAGACATATCCCTAATGTGACGTGAAAAGTGCTGTGTAAATGTAATTATTCTGCAATGTGTAAATGCACCGCTTTCTTTCACCTCCACCAATACGTCGCCCATCTCTGACAATACCTCACTCCAAAAGTTGCTGAAACTCTTGTCCATGTCTTTGTCACCTCGCAGCTGGACTACTCTGACGCCCTCCTCACCGGTCTCCCCTCCACCACCATTCACAAATTTCAGCTCATTCAAAACCTCGCATTTTCACCCGCACCAACCTTCGTACCCTGATTACCCCAGTCCTTGCCAAACCCCACTGGTTCCCTGTCACAGAGCGGATCAACTTCAAGATCCTCACTCTAGTGCTTAAATCCCTACATTCCTTGGTACCGCCCCAATCTCTCTAACCTCCTCTCTCCCCACGGCAGTACCTGTTGCCTCCGCTCTACTGGGTCCTGCTTCCTCCATGTCCCCTGAATCCCCCGCTCCACCATCGGTTGGCCGTGCCTCCAGCCACTACATCCCAAAACTTTGGAACTCCCTCCCTCAACCCCTTCACCTCATCCCCTCCTTCCCCATCTTCAGGTCGCGCCTATGGTCACTTTTTCGACCGCGCCTATGGTCATCTTCCCCCTGACCCTGGCTCGGCCTTGGGCTCCACTATTGTTAAGCGCTCTGAGGCATCACCCGGCGTGGAGGGTGCAGTATAAGTGCAAGTTGTTGTTGTATTGTGTAGGTTTTTAAGAGGGTTTTGAAGGCAGGGAGAAAAGGCATAAAGTAAGGATATTTTCAAGGAGAATGCTGGAGAGTGGAACATACTGGTCAAAGGCTTGGATAGGAACGAGTGAGAAATGAACTGTAGGCGAGAGGCAGAAGAATAGAGGGTACAGGCAGGAGAAGAGGAGACTGGTCACCTTCTCCTCTGTTAGCTTATACCACCCAGGTTGGTAAATTGTATTGCGCAGTGAAGAATCAGGTGTGCTCACCTGACTGGGTCAGTACATTTTCCAACCAGGGGAAAAGCAATTTCTTAGACCAAGATTTCCTGCTTGGGAAAATAGTAATACGATGGGGTGTATAAAATGGCAGGAAATCAGGAGGTAGGAAGAAAAATGTTGATAAAATCCAATTTTTCACCCCTTTAAAAATGTTGAAATCATTGTTGCCAATGTAAGTTTTCATTTTTTAAAAAGAAAAATGTAATTTATCTGTGTATAAAATTAATGGTTCTATTTAATACCTTATATATTCTAGACTCTAAAATGGTATTTAAGATTTCTTGCTCACAGTTTTATTAAGAATTAGGCAAATATTCAGGGCTTACTTGCCTACAAAACACACACACGTTATAGCAAATCAAGTGAAGAGCTTTGAGACATCCTGATGTGAAAGGTGCTACATTAATTTCAAGGTTTATTAGTAGCATTATTATTAATGTTAATTGCAGGGATTTAGAAGAGGTAGGGTGGGGCAGGACAGTGGACTGATTTAAAAGAGAAGACGAGGATCTTGAAGTCAGTCCTCTGAGAAATGGGAAGCCAGTGGAGCCGGGCGAGGATTGGAGTGAAAATCTGGCAGGTATCCATCTCACTCATGGGGTAACCATAACTTGGCATGCATGTTTTGGGGGCTTGTATACTTAGGTGGCAACCATTCCTATGTATCTCCATTGGAATTGCTCTTGCTTAAATAGTGAATTATTCACAAGAATGGATGAGGACATGCCACTGTGGGAGTTTAAGTTTGCCTTTTGCATTCTATATTTTGTATTCCATAGCATGTATGAGAAGCAAGGTACCAGAAAGAACCTGAACACCCTGCAACAGAGCAACAGGTAGCACTGCCATTAATCCCAGAGCAAACGAACAACAACAACAACAAATTACATTTGTATAGCGCCTTCCACATCAGGAACCAGACCAGAAATGTACAGAAAGAGTGAGGCCCAGAAAATGCAGGGAACACATAAGGTGGAACTAGTTACAAACAATGAAGGGACAATAACAAAAATGATAATAATAATCCTTGCATTTGATATAACATCTATAATATCAAAAGGGTTAAAATGCTTCATTGGAAATTGCTGTTAAATGTAGTCTCTGTATAGTTTAAGGAAAAAAAGTGGCAGCCAATTTGTATACAGCAAGATCCTACAAATATCCACAAAGGGAATGATTAATTTAATTGGATTACTGATGGCCAGAATAACAGGAGAGACTTGTAATGGTATCATTAACTCCGACCTGAACAGGTAGGCAGGACTTGGTTTAATATCTCATCCAAAAAATGGCATTTCTGGCAACGTAGCATGCCCCCAGCACTGTCAAAGGGTGTCAAAGTCCTGAAGTGGGCCTTGTATAACTTGGTCTTCAGTTCACAGGGAAGCTATCACTGGAGCTATAAAAGAATGGGAAAAGTTCCCATGGAGACCAAACTGGTGAATGATTTGCTAGAATTCCACATAAAGGCCTGCACTGAGTTACTACAGACCTCACTCCAGTAGGAGGCATCTCTCCTTGTTAGCTTCACTGGTTAGCAATGAGTATGTTATGCATGGTTACTCTGCCAGTTGTAGTTGTGTTTCATTCTGTACACCCACTGCACAGGAAACAGCTTGCAAAGGCAATCTCTGATGCACTCTCCTTTTAACCTTTCCACCTTCTTGTTGCTACAGAAAAATGCAGCCTGCCAGCCTTGATGCTCCCACGTGTATTCAAGACTGCTGTTGTCTCCATGGATGTTCTTCTAAAACATTAGGAGAAATATTTTATCTGGTACTTATGTTTGGAGCTTGTTTTGCAGCATAACCTCTAATTACAGGCAATTCTGCCTGTAAGTGAAAAGAGTGGTGCTACATTTGCTGAATGAGGAGTGGAAAATAGACGTAACTGCTGAATTGTCTCCAAGAAGGACTCAGTTAGCTAAATTCGCCTGGTTTGAATTATGGACACTTTATAACAGTTACATAATAATAATAATAATAATCCTTGTATTTGATATAGTGCTTTTCACATCTTCTAGATGTCTCAAAGAGCTTCACAGCAGATACTGTAAAGTGAATTGAAGGTATATTTGTGGGCAAAACACAGCAGCCAATTGCACACAGCAGTGTCCCACAAATAGTCGTGCATTGAAGTGACCAATTTTATTACTGTTTTTTTTCTACATTCATGGTATTTTAGTACAAACTCCTGGTTTTTGATTGCAGTTTACCCCCTCAAGCAAGGGAAATCAAATCCTCAAGTTCGGATCAGGATTGATGGGCCGATTGGCCTCCTGCTACTAGGATAGTTCAATATTTTTCCTGAACTCTCTAGATTTCTCAAGATCTTAGAGATGATGTTGACTTGGTAGGTCTGCGATGATTCTCACCCCTAAATGTACATCTGTGTTATGTAAAGCGCACAGTGTACCAAGTGGCCTCTGTGTAGATTCTTCTCTGTGAAGTGCAAGTTCCTTCTCGATGTGAAACTTCACTATGTGAGAATTAACACGATGATAGGTAATCCCAATGGCAAAGCGCAACAATAGTTGCTTCAGTCAGTGTCCTTAGCACTACGAGACAGCTGACTTCTGCAGTAACCTGGTTGTGTCTCTCCCTCCTTGAATTTAACAGAGACTCAAGATGCACTTTTTAGAAAACAACAACAACAACAACAAGATTCCATTTATAGAGCGCCTTTCACGTCAGGAGGACGTCCCAAGGCGCTGCACAGTTGGGTCATGACCCGAGCAGGGGGGAAATGGTCAGGGTGAGGGGAGGGAAGGGAGGGAGAGAGGAGGGGGGAAATGGTCAGGGTGAGGGGAGGGAAGGGAGGGAGCGAGGAGGAGGAAGAGAGTCGAGAGGGGAGCTGAAGGCACGGTCAAAGAGAAAGGTTTTGAGACCGGCCTTGAAGGAGGAAAGGGAGGAAGCAAGGCGAAGGCACTGGGGGATGGAGTTCCAGAGCCTGGGGGCTGAGAGGCTGAAGGCCCGACCACCGATGGTAGGGCGGTTGGGGCGGGGGACGTGGAGCAGACCGGAGCCAGAGGAACGGAGGGTACGGGCAGGTAGGTAGGGGGATAGTAGGTTGGAGAGGTAGGAGGGAGCAAGGCCGTGAATGGCCTTGTAGGTGAGGATGAGGATCTTGAAATCAATCCTCTGGGGGATGGGGAGCCAGTGGAGGCGAGCGAGGGTGGGAGTGATGTGGTCCCGAAGCCTGGTGCGGGACAGTACACGAGCTGCAGAGTTCTGAACGACCTGCAGCTTGTGGAGGGAGGTGGCGGGAAGGCCGGCGAGGAGAGAGTTCCATAGTCCAGCCTTGAGGTGACAAAGGCGTGAACCAGGGTTTCAGCGGCGTGAGGGGTGAGGTAGTGCCGTAATCTGGCGATATTCCGGAGGTGATGGAAGGCGGTGCCAGTTGTGGTGCGGATGTGAGGGAGAAAACACAATGGTATTTTATTGGTCCTTAAAACCCTATGCCTCACTTATACTGCCCGGAACAAGATAAATGGTCACAACGTTAAGAAATAGAAAAACTCTGACACAATAGCTATGACACTAGCTGCTTTACCCAAAGTTAGTAGACAAAGAACAAACAATGTTTACCTGGAGGCAAGGCTCTCAGGTCAGGCACGTACCTCCTTGATGACACTAAAGGCGAAGAGCGACCCTGAGTTTAACGAACCCCTCCTTTTATGTTTTTCTAACTCCCCCTTTTCAATGTATCGCTCGATACCTTTACCCTCCATTTCCAGTCTCCTCCCCTTCCAATGTATCACTTGGTTCCCGCTACAGGACCCAAGTGACTCTCCCCTGCCTTTTTCTGTTGCAACACTTGCCTGGGTCAAAGACTTTGTATTGTCAAGGCTACCACTTCAAAATTATATTCTGGTCTCTGGACCATTATTGCCTTAAAGTGAAGCGGCTTATTTTAACACAAGTTCTATATACACAGACTATCTCCAGCAAATATCATTAGAACGAGGTAGAGCATTAATAAAAACAAGGTGTTCATGACAGGTCTTGGTTAAAGTCTCCCTCTTCCTCAGGAATGTTGTGGAAGTTTATTCCCTTCTCAAGAAGTCCTCCCAATGCTCCAAGACAGTTTGTTCCAGCACCTGCTGCAACACTGCTCTACATCTTGTTTAACGTCCTTGCAAGTCTGTCATTACCGTTTAAAAGAAAAGTCACATTTCTATATTATGTTGTTCCCCCTTGTATATGTTTATGCAGGTTATCCTATTAGAAGCGTTCAGAGCTGTGAAATTTCAATTACTCAAGCCTGGTACAGGATACACATGGCCATGACACAGGTACAGACACCAAACACTCAGGTGACAGGTGACAAATGATGACATTTAGAGACAATTGTTAAATAGACACACATGAGTTTCATACACACTGGGGAATTATCCCCTAAGGACTCTGACATATTCAGCAATGATTGTAGCTTTGCAAAAAATAATGTTTGCTTCATACAGAATCATTTGCAATGCATTCAATGTGATTTTAAACAGCAGCTGACACTGTGCAGCTACTTGAACTCTGCAGCACTCTGCTGTAATGAAGTAATTT
Organism: Callorhinchus milii; assembly: GCF_018977255.1. Lineage (NCBI taxonomy): Eukaryota > Metazoa > Chordata > Chondrichthyes > Chimaeriformes > Callorhinchidae > Callorhinchus > Callorhinchus milii. Next base: position 49,813,336 of record NW_024704745.1, read on the forward strand.
TAAATGAGGAACTTGGTTCCAAGTGGGTCAGAATTACTTCAAAAAGACAATTGCTGGCTACCAGAATCTGCCATGGTGACTAGAACCTCTAAATAGTAATCATTTAGTTGGAATAATGCCCTTTGTCATATTAAATTTAAGGAACTCATGTTAAATATACATAATCATCAGGTCAAATTTAACTATTTTACTTTCTCAAAGCCTTAAATACTTATTTTTTTCTTTTTTGTTCACTTGTTGCATTTTAAAATAAATAAAGGTTCTTTAGAATGTAAATCTTTGGAGCTAATCAAAGGTTACTTAAAGCCGAGGTGGCTCTAAGGTGATGTGCTGGCAATGTTAGAATCTAGTTAACCGTCTGTGGAGGTCTCGGTAATCCGTTTCCTGAGGCAAGCAGTTTACAGTACCCCAAGGCACTGCTGATGACTGAGTACTCAACCTGCATCATTGACAGAACTTAAAGGAGATAAATATGTTTCAGACATATAATAATAATAATAATAATAATAATCCTTGCATTTGATATGTCTTCTAGACATCTCAAAGCGCTTCACAGAATATGCTGTAAAGTGAATTGACTGTATATTTGTGGATGAAAGGCGGCAGCCAATTGCGCACAGCAGTATCCCACAAACAGTCGTGGATTGAAAATGACCAATTATTGTTTTTGTTTTTTGGAGGGATTATTACTAGGCGTATGGAGAAGGAAACTTTATAGATGAATGCTGTAAACTCACAACCTTCTGATTCAGAGGTGAGTGTGCAACCAACTGAGTCTGGCTGACAAATGCAGATAGACCAGGGAACTGGTCTTTATTCTGTGCCGAACATATTTTATCCTTTATTTACTTTAGAAAGAGAAAATTAAATAGCACAAAATTCCTGTCTTATAAAGTGCACTATCTGCATGAACACTGTTATTTGCGATGTTCTACAGGAGGGTAATGGATTTTAAGGTGCTGATTGCACACAGATAGATCCAAATATTCACTGTGCTGTCCATTGTATCCCAAATATTTAAGTTCCCTTTAAAATCTAGAATATATATATGTCTTTTCAGTCTTTAATGTAATTCTTTGTATTGATTTAACCAGATGTGTATTCTTTTCACTTTCTCTCCACTGTATTCCTCATCACCTAGTATGCACGAACATGGATGTATGTCTCTTCAATAATTCTCTTTCTTGGCATCATCAATCTTGTTGGCTGATGACCTGGCTAACATTTCAGTCAGTTTTCACTTATTGTATTCATCTGTCTCCAAACTATAGTCTGGAACAAGCTAACTCCTATTCCTTGCAAATATTTTTACCTGATGGGGGGAAATCGTTTGAGGTGATACGTTCAAAAGAACAGAATCCTCTGACAGAGTTGATTCAGCCAATGATTCAGTCCCCTCATGTAACATGTGCAGTGACAAGTCTGACTGACTTACTGAGAGGAAGATTGTCTCTTTTGTCCTCAGTGATTCCATAGATATCTGCCAGCGCAGGTAGAAGAAATTTGGCAGGAATATCCTTGAGGAAGATAATTAACATGAGTGGGACTAAATGAAAGAGAATATTCAAACAAGATAAACCTGTGGCAATAATAATAATAATCCTTGCATTTCGTATAGTACCTTATCATATCGTCTAGATATCTCAAAGCACTTTCCAGGATATAAGATAAATAACAACAACTCCATCCTCTGGAGGCAAGGGGGGCAGTAGAGAATAGAGTTGGGTGTCAACCCCTCCAATTCAGTTTCCATGCCACCCACACCACAGAAACAGCTTTGGTCAAAGTAACAAATTACATTCTGTCCATTTGCGACCAGGGCTCCCTTTGCGTCCTCGTCCTCCTTGACCTCTCTGCTGCCTTTGATACCGTTGACCACTCTATTGTCCTCCACCGCCTCTCCTCTCACCTCAACCTGCAGTTCTGTCACTGAATGGATCAGATCCTACTTTTCACACCACCTCCACTTCATCTCTACAAACGGTTTCTCCTCTAGCCCCCGCACCGTCTCGTGCGGCATTCCTCAGGGCTCTGTCCTTGGTTCCCTCCTCTTCAATATCTATATGCTGCCTCTTGATGACATCATCAGCAGACATGGGGTGAACTTTCACATGTATGCGAATGACACCCAAATCTATCTCTCTGCCTCCACCCTTGACTCCAGGACCACTGCTGTGGTGTGTCAGACTGTCTGTCAGACATCAAGTCCTGGATGAGAGCTAACTTTCTTCAGTTGAACATCAGCAATACCGAGGCCCTCCTTATTGGCTTCCGTCAGCATCTCCACACCTCAGGCACTGACAGCATCACCATTCAAGGATACACACTCCACCTGACTAAGCCAGTCTGGAACCTTGGTGTCTTGTTTGACCCTCAACTATCCTTTCTACCCCACATCCATGCCATGACCCGCTCTGCCTTCCCCCACCTCTGCAACATTGCATGGCTCTGACACTGTCTCACACCGCAGGCTGCTGAAACCCTCATACACGCATTCATAACGTGGAGTCCTGCAGCTCAGTGGTTAGAGCACTCCCTTGTAAGCGAGGGACCTGAGTTCAATTCCAGACAGGGTGAAAGCTTGGGCATGTTTCCTTACTCCACATGCTTAATATAATCCCTCCAAAACAAAAATAAATTGGTCGTTTTCAATCGACGATTGTTTGTGGGACACTGCTGTGCGCAATTGGCTGCCGTGTTTCGCTCACAAATATACAGTCAATTCACTTTACAGCATATTCTGTGAAGCACTTTGAGACACCTAAAGACGTGAAAAGCGCTGTATCAAATGCAAGGATTATTATTATTATAACATCCAGGCTTGACCATGTAAACTCCCTGATTGTCGGCCTCACCAACTCCTCCCTCCACAGGCTGCAGATCATCCAGAATTCTGCAACCTATGTCCTCTCCCACACCAGGCTCCATGACCCTATCACCCCCATCCTCGCCTGACTCCACTGTTTCCCATCACACAGAGGATATGCCTTGCCCACCCCACCATTGGCAAACGGGCCTTCAGCCACTCTGCCCCCACCCTCTGGAACTCCATCCCACATTCTCTCCACCTCGCTCCCTCCCTTGCCTCCTTCAAGACCCATCTCAAAATCCTCCTCTTCAACCGTGCTTTCGATCTCCCTCTTTCCTCCCCTGCCCTCCACCCTCCCCAATCCCAACCCCCAGGTCAGGTCCAAAACACTGACTGTCCAGCGCCTTGGGACGTCCTCCCGAAAGGCGCTATACAAATGTAATTTTGATGTTGTTGTTATTGTGTTGTAGAGGGTAAGGTGCTCAAAGAAGGGGAAGATTCTGGAGGAGTAAGGGGATAAGCCGAGTGGAGACTGGAAGACGAGAGCCACACCGCCCACTATGGAGGATAGTTCGTTGGGAATGGTGGAAGGTGTAGCCAGGTGGTGTGGCTTCGGTCAGGGGAAGGTGTCACCGAGGGTGACCCAGGTTTCGGTGAGGGTGAGGGTATTGATGTTTTTGTCGACAATGAGTCTTGGATAGTGAGTGTTTTGCTGGAGAGGGAGCGGACATTTTGTAGGGCGATGCAGAGGGGACAGCTGGTGGTGGGTGGAGGAATGGGTGAGATGAGGTGGGGGAGGGGGAGTATTGATAGGGTGGATAAGGGAGGAGAGGTTGATCCCCGGGAGTTGTCAGGAACCGATGGGCTTTTCGCCAGAGGTGGGGGATGGAGTGGTCAGAGTGGCTGCTGTTGGACAGCCAATGGCTTCTGTCAAGATGGACGGGACGGAGAATTCACAGGCTGGAGTAGAGGGAGGCAGTGGGAGGGTTGAGCAGGGATAGGAGTCGGGGATGGCAGTGGGAGAGAAGGATTGAGCAGGAGTAGTGGAGGATAGGGGACAGGGGTGGGAGTATTTTTTGGGAGAAGCAGCTCGGTGGCGGCAGCCAAAGTGCGCACACCAAGACTAAGAGTGAACGTGGGGTGGGGGGGGGGCAAGCATGGTCACCCTGCTGGTATGGGTCATGGGAAAGGAGAGTATGACAGTCATTGTGAGTCCAGGCTCAAGAGTTTTGAATGTGATGGGCAGAAGTGACGTAATGCGGCAGCCGACTGGTGATTGAATCAAATAGTATTGATTTAAGAGGAAGCAAGACCTTCACCTGAGAGAGAGAGTGGGCAGAGACTTGTGTGAAGTATAAACACCGTCATGGACTTGTTGGGCCAAATGGCGCATTATGGGAAAGATTGAGCTCCTAGCCACAGCTATGCTTTCAACCCCATGATGGTTGGGATCGGTGCTGAGTACTTCCAATCTAAGGTGTTTGATCTGCTCTCACAAGGAGGAAGTAGAGAATACGTGTGAACTCGGAGCTACCTTGACCACTTGGTCACTAGGCTCAGGCCAGGCTTGCCCTGCCGGAGAGGCGATACGATCACCTGACTTGCTCGGTTGGTCATGAAGACATTGTCCTTTGACAATTTGGGGCCTAGAAGGGTTTAGGGGATTAGAGTTTGTCTGCAGGGACATAACCCTCATTCCCAAAGTGGACTATTTTGGTTTAATTCAGTTAATGGGGGGATGAGGAGGTCTAACTTCACTCACCAATAAAAAAAAGACTTGTTGGGCCAAATGCCCTGTTTCCATGCTGTGTGTACACAATCTATGTAAATAGATGTAAATAATAATCCTCACATTTGATGTAGCACCTATAATGTTGAAACAGCTCAAAGAGCTTCACAGCTAATTGCCGTCAAGTGTAGTAACTGTGAATTGTAGGCAAACATAGCAATTATTTTGGACACATCAAGGTCCCATAAACAGCCATGAACTGAAAGATCAATTTAATTGGAAGCTTGTTGGGCATTTCATTGGGAGAAACTCTCCACTCATTTTGAATAGGGTCATTGAGTTCTTAGTACCCACATTAACAAGGAGGCTGGATCTCGGTTTAATATTTCATTTAATATTTCATTTGTCGGTGCAGTGCTTCCCTAGTACCACACTGGGAACTCGTGTCCCAATGCCCTTGGCTCACAAGCGAGAGGACTTGGGTTTGATACCCAGGTGGGGTGAAAACTTAGGCAAATTTCCTTCCTCCACAAGCCTCTGTTTACCTAGAAGTAAGTAGGAACCTGGTTGTTAGTCGATTGGTGGATCGGTTTCTGGGAGTAATAATTGCTTAAAGTAAAAAACATTTGGTCACTCAATCCATGACTGTTTGTCTGCTACGTACAGTACACTGCTGTGCGCAATTGGCTGCCACATTCGCCCACAAAATGTTCAGTTAATTCACATTACAATATATTCTGTGAAGCGCTTTGAGATTCATAGATTCATAGAATGTTACAGCACAGAAGGAAGTCATTCGGCCCATCGAGTCTGTGCCGGCTCTTTGACAGATCAAGTCACTTTCTCTAACCCCAATCACCAGCTTTCTCCCCATAACCCTGCAAACCCATCTTCCCCAGATACCTATCCAGTTCTCTTTTAAAAGCTGTTATCAAATCGGACTTCACTATCCTTCTTCTAACCTTCCCTCTGCAAGAAGCAGAGGGGAGGTTAGGAGAATTTTTTTCACTCAGCGAGTTGTTCGAATTTGGAATGATCTGCCTGAAAGGATACTATACTACTACTCCTATATCAAATGCAAGGAGTAGTAGTATAGTATCCTTTCAGGCAGATCATTCCAAATTCGAACAACTCGCTGAGTGAAAAAAATTCTTCTAACCTCCCCTCTGCTTCTTTTGGTAGATATCTTAAGACTGTGACCACGGGTCACAGACACACCTACCAGCGGAAACAGCTTTTCCTTATCTTGCCTGTCGAAACCTTTCATGATCTTGAAGACCTCTATAAGGGCCCCGCGTAACCTTCTCTGCTCAAATGCCTTTTTTACTGCCTTATCTACCTGCCCCGCTACCTTTAATGATTCGCTTACTTGAACACCCAGATCTCTCTGTACGTTCAACCCTCTTAAGATTGAGCTACCAAGTCTATATTGCCTCCTATCATTTTTCCTACCTAAGTGTATCACCTCACACTTACCCACATTGAAATCCATCTGCCACATGTCAGCCCATTCCACCATTCTGTGTATGTCTGCTTGCTGTTGGTTACAGTCCTCCTCACTATTTACTACCCTACGTAACTTTGTATCATCTGCAAACTTGGAAATAGTGCTCTCTATGCCCAAGTCCAGATCATTAATATATATTAGAAAGAGCAGTGGTTCCAATACCGATCCCTGGGGGACACCGCTGCACACCTCCTTGCATTTCGAGAAACACCCATTAACCACCACCCTCTGCTTTCTGTCACTCAGCCAGTTCTTAATCCAAACTGCCACTGTCCCCTTAATACCGTGGGCCTCTAATTTTTTTATTAATCTCTTATGCGGTACTGTGTCAAAAGCCTTTTTGAAATCCATGTAAATAACGTCCACCGCATTTCCCTCATCAACCCTCGCAGTCACCTCTTCAAAAAATTCTATTAGATTTGTTAGGCAAGATTTGCCTTTAACAAATCCATGTTGGCTGTCTCTAATTACCTCATGTTCCTCTAAGTAGAGATTTATTCTGTCCCGGATTATGGTCTCCAGTAGTTTTCCTATTACCGAAGTTAGGCTGACTGGCCTGTAATTTCCGTGTTTGTCTTTCTGCCCCTTTTTGTAGAGGGGGGTAACATTAGCCACTCTCCAGTCTCTTGGCACCACTCCTGTGTCCAATGAAGATTGAAATATAATGCCTCCACTGTTTGAACCCGTATCTCCCACAGCAACCTTGGGTCAAACCCATCTGGTCCTGGTGACTTATCAATTTTGAGCCCAGTCAATCTTTTCAGAACTTCCTCTCTGTCTATAGTAATCTGATCTATTTCCTCTACCCTCTCATCCAATACTGCGGCATTTGGGGCATCCATATCCGTTGTGAAGACAGATGCAAAGTACTCGTTCAGTACATCAGCCATGCCCTCTGCCTCCACAACAAGATTACCATCATTGTCTTTCATTGGCCCCACCCTACCTTTAACTAACCTTTTTTCCTTTATGTGCTTGTAAAATATTTTAGGATTCCCCTTTATGTTACCCGCTAATCTCTTCTCATGCAATCTTTTAGCCTGTCTTATCACTCTTTTAAGATCACTCCTGCATTCTCTATAATGCGCTTTGTATCCTCAGTGTCTTGCGTCTTCCAATTGTCGTACGCCGTCTTCTTCTTTTTCATCCTAGACAGAATAATGCAAGGATTATTATTATTATAATGCAGGGCCTTGGATTTGACTACCTCTGACGATGATGTGTGACATTATCTAAATAATGTCATCAATAGAAGAGAAGATTAGAAATGAGTTGTACTACTAAATTTTTGCAGTTTTTTCATGAATGACCCCAGCATTATGAAAGGAAAGTGGCATGGTATGGGGGAGAGGGGAGGGGAAGAGATTGGACAAATATTATCAGAAGAGAAAAATATTAAGGGCTGTGGGTTAAGGGAAGGGAGGTGGATCTACTTGGGTAGCTTTTCCAGGGACATGATGGGCTGAATAAACATAAAATAATCCTTGCGTTTGATACAGAATCTTTCAGATCCTTGCTGTCTTAAAGTGCTTCACGGGATTTACTGTAAAGTGCAGTGACTGTGTATTTTGCATTGAAGCATGGCAGTCAATTTATGCCTAGCAATTTCCCAATATGAAATAAATGACAAATTTTATCTGGGTCATTGTTGGTCAGCACTCTGAGGAGATACTCCCTTCTCTTTTCAAATACACTCGATCTGGGATACACTTGAACTGGCAGACAGGATCTTGGTTTAAATCTCATTTGAAAGACTGCATCTCAAATGATAATAATTCTGCAGCTCTCCAAAAATGGTTGAGTATCTCAAATGTGCTTTTGAGATCTGCAATTCTCAAATCCTTCCTTGTTGCAAAGATTCTCAGATTCCAATTAATAATGAAAGAACTTGATGGATTATGTGCACTGAAAAGAAGATGGGAATGGCTTGGATAGATTTTGCAGGAAACCCAGAGATCATAGTGGTGTTTTAGTGAACCCTTTGAATATGGTGCCAGGGAAATGTCATCTCGTGGAGTCCTGTAGATCAGTGGTTAGAGCACTCGCTTTGCAAGCGAGAGACCTGAGTTCAATTCCAGGCAGGACGAAACCTTGGCAAGTTTCCTTACTCCACAAGCCTAATAATAATCCCTCCAAAACCCAAAACAATAATAAATTGGTTATTTTCAATCTACGACTGTTTATGGGACATTGCTGTGCGCAATTGGCTGCCGTGTTCGCCCACAAACATACAGTCAATTCACTTTACAGTGTGTTCTGTGAAGCGCTTTGGAACGTCCTCCCGACATGAAAAGCGCTATATCAAATGCAAGGATTATTATTATTATTAAATAGATTGATTGACCACAAACTCAAAGACTGACTGTGCCAATGAAACATATTCTGTTCCAACAGAAATAAAGGAATACCTTAATGTTCGATTATTCGGATTAGCCTCCTCATCTGAGCACAGTGAATTTAATGTCTTTGAAAATGTCCACTATAAATGATTGATTTGAACAAATTGGTTCAAGGATTGAAGATGGAGTGCAACACAAGCAGATTTCTCTGTCCTTGTCCATGTTCCTTTGAAGTTTGAATAGGGAATCCCCAGTCTTCAAACTGACAGATTAATCTCCAGCATAGCAGATGAGTTGGAAGGAAAAATGTTATCCAGAAAATCAGTCTCTCAAGCAAAGTCTGTTTGACATCTGTAGCAAGAAGAGAAGAAATTACAAAAGTAGGGGCCATTGGGGCTGAGATCATAAAATATTTAAAAGGGAATTGGGTAAGTATTTGAAGAAGAGCCATACGAAGGGAGTGGGGGTGGGAATTGATTCCAGAAAGGACCCTCGACAAGCTTGGGATGAATAACCAGTTAACCTGGAGGCTTGTTGGCCGGGATATTGCAAAAAGTTCCCTTCTGTTTTTAAGTAGGTTCATAGAATCTATAAGGTCCATATGAAAACTAACTCAATTTAATGACATCTCTGAAAAGGTAGACAGTATAGATTTGGTTTTAGAGTGGTTCACACCAGTATTGACTCAAGGCATCAAATAGCCTCCTCATATGCTTTGAATCCTATGATTTTCTTTAGGTGATACCTAAAGAAGGGGGGAGGGGAGAGGCTTCCTAAACTGGCAATGAATCTACTGGTCTATACTTAAAGAGAGCTGAAAAAACTTAAAACACCATATTTATATGAAACAAATATTTAAAATTTGCCTTGCAAAGAAATGTGAAGTTCTTTTACCTTTAGATGAGCCAAGGGGAATTCTTTTGTTGAGAAAATGGATGGATCCTTGGAGTACCCCGCAGATAACCGGGTGAGAGCGGGAGCAGAAGCCGTTTATGCAGATGTACTGCTGGTGGTTTGTGAAGTAGGACTTGAGTCAGGCGAGTGCGATCCCACCGAGGTGGATGACGGAGGAAAGGCTGTGGAGGAGGATGGCGTGATCGACTGTGTCGAACGCCGCGGAAAGGTCCAGGAGGACAAGGAGACAGAGGGAGCCCTGGTCACAGATATTGAGGATGTCGTTTGTGACTTTCACAAGCGCAGTCTCTGTACTGTGGGCAGGGCGGAAACCGGACTGGAGGGGTTCGAAGAGGGAGTGAGGGGAGAGGTGTGCACAAACTTGATTGGCAACAACGCGTTCTAGGACTTTTGCGAGGAAGGGCAGGTAAGAAATGGGGCGGTAGTGGCGAGGGTTTGAGGGATTTTCAGGAGTGGGGTGATGACAGCAGTTTTGAGGGGGGCAGGGACTGATCTGGAGGAGAGGGACTGGTTGATGATGTCAGCCAGTAGTGGGCAGAGGAGCGGGAGTTGGTTGACCAGCAAGTTGGTGGTGAGGGAGTCGAGGCAGCAGGTGGTGGGTTTCATGGAGGTGATGGTGGGTGAGAGGGAGGAGGGAGAGATGGGGAGGAATGAAAGTAGGATGGGGGTGGTGGTAGGAGCAGATGATGGGGAGGGTGAGGAGGACAGAGAGGGCATAGTGGTGGGTGACAAGAGGCAGGTGGATGAGGCTGCCTGGGGATGTTGTGAATTTTAGATGAAAAGAAGTCCATGACCTCCTCGCCCTTGGCATTTGATATGAAGATTGAAGAGGCCTAAGGGGGGGCACGGAGGAGGTAGTGGGTGGTGGAAAAAACAACAAGATTGCATTTATAGAGCACCTTTCACGTCAGGAGGACGTCTCAAAGTGCTGGACAGTTGGGTCAGGACCCGAGCAGGGGGTAAATGGTCAGGGTGAGGGGAGGGAAGGGAGGGAGTGAGGAGGGGTTAGAGAGTCGAGAGGGGAGCTGAAGGCACGGACTTTAGGGTTGTGTTTAGCCGCCAAGATGATGTTAGAGTAGAAGGCAGTTTTTGCGCGTCAAAGAACGGCGGTAGCTGTGGAGATGCTCGAGCCACAGTTGGCGGTGGACTGTCAGGCCAGTTTTCCGCCATCTGCACTCGAACAGCCGGGTTTGGGTTTTTAGGCAGCGGAGATGGTTGTTGTACCAGGGGAATCGGGTGGGTTTGGAGATGGTCCAGGATTTCAGGGGGATGAGGGAGTTGAAGGTGGAGGAGAGGCGATCATGGAGCAGATGGACGGCTACTTCAGGATCTCTGTGCGTGGAAGACGAGAGGGATAGGATGTTTGATGATGCGAGGGCCTTTGTGAGGGTCTCAGGGGGTAGCCTTTTCCAAGGCCGGTAGAGGATGGTTATGGGCTTGGTGGAGGAGAGAGGGATGTGAGAGGAGAAGGAGATGAGGAAGTGGTCTGAGATGGCCTTATCTACAATGCTGAGGTCGGAAATGTCAAGGCCATGGGTGATAACGAGGTCAAGGGTATGACCACGGTTGTGGGTAGGTGAATTTATTATGAAGGGTGAGGTTTAAGGAGGAGAGGAGGGCAGTGACGTTGGCAGAAGTAGTACAAGGGGAGTTTAGGTGGAGTTTGAAATCGCCCATTATGAGCAGGCACTTGGAGCAGAGGGACAGGGAACAGAGGAGAGTATAGATGTCTGTGTGGAAGGAGCCGGTGGGTGGTGGCTTAGTGGGGTGGTAGACAAGGAGGATATCTACAAACTTCCACTGTGCAGTGTATAATACAGATTAGCAACCTCACGTCCAGATTTTCATGGTAATCAGAACTGTTTCTGGATATCAGAAAACTGCCAATGTCATTTTATAGGGTAGTGGTATTAAAGATGGTCAGGTTAAATGTCCTGGTGTGACCCTTGATAATCTTGTCAAATTAATTATGAAATCATAGAATGCGGGCTCAGAGTCCCAACTGCTTGCTTCTTCCCAGAACCTCAGAATGTGCAAGAATTGTTAATATAGTACTAGCCTGGTTCAGTTGGTTACACTCTCAGCGAGAGAGCTCAATGGGTCTTTGGACCCTTTTAGTTTCTTTGTTTTCTCTATAAATATCTATGTTTATACTACCAGAAACCTGACAGAACTGCCAGTGTAGAAATAAGGTAGGCTTCACTGAGTGGAAATATGTTTCAATAGCATCTGGGTATCAGCTATGCTGAGATCATTACTCACCTTTTTCTCTCCTTCATTATGACCTCCAAATAAAGAAGAATTTGCAAGATATCATTGCTCCCAGAAGGAATTAACTTGCATACAAAAATTGATCGCAGAAATAAATGAAAAAGGAACATTAAATTAAATTGACATAAAGTGTGCAGTAATAGCTACATCCTGACCGGTACTGTGTGAGTAGGGAGGATATCAGCCAAGATAGCAGGGATCAATTTCAAACTCAAAGCTTGTTTAAATCACATCAGGTCACAGCAAGCAATACTCAAATCAAATAAATTTTACAAGAATTTTATTGCAAATTCAGATTTATTTTAATTTCAACCGTGACAAAGAAAACTAATTAATTTAGGAGATGTAAAACGTCTTAAAGCTCCAGATTCCCTTTAAGCAATTTAGAAGCAATTTGGGATCACCTGCAGATTTTGATACCCTAATAATAAAACAATAATCCTTGGATTTAATGTAGCACTTTGAGATGCCCTTTCTGACGTGAAAGGTGCTTTATCAAATGTGAAGATTATTATTTAAGAAAGGCGCAAACCCAGCATAGACCCTTGGGACATAACCACAAGTTAGCTTTGCCAATTTGAGAAACATTCATCTCTTTCTACTTTCTGCTTGCAGTCCTTCAGCCAACCATGCTGTCACTTTATCTTTAAATCTATGGCCCTCAATTGCTGAACTCTATTATTTGACATATTTTCAAAAGTCTGACTACATTACATCATATCCACTCCATTTCCTTTAGCTACATGCTCAGTAATTTCCTTAAAACATTTGATCAAATTGGTTAAGTATGATTTCTGTTTCATAAATCCAAGGTGACTGTATTCCTGCTCCTCTCCTCGCTGACACAACAGCTACTTGTTAAAGGGGGAACCTGAATCTTCTTCAAGATTTAATTCAATCCAATCATAAACTTCAACGAGAAATGTTGCAAAAGGCCCAACGGAGCCAGAAGTCACCTTTTACCAAGGGCAATTAGCTTACCTGGTAACAGCCTTGGGGTAGAAGTGACCTAGTTTGAGACATTTTTACCTGCCTTGATCGCTGTCACCAGTTCCAGTCCAGAATGATACATGAAACTTCTTTCTTCCTTACCAGGAAATGGTAAATTGCTGTACTTATAATCTAAATATTTGCTACATCTGCTACAGTACAGCCCCATTATAACACAGTAGTTTTTGTTCCATAATATCCCAAACAGCAATAGGATAGGACATCATTGCTGATCAGTGTTTCTGTTCACTATGCATTTGTGCAGAGATTCTCACGCTAAAAAATGACTGACATCTGAGTCATTAGGTCGCCACGGACATCACTTCATCGTACAGGAAGTGGTGTTAGCAATGACCTAATGACAATGACAACTTGATTTATATTGCGCCCCTCATGCAGGTGGCATCCCAGAGCACTTGAATGACCTTGAAGTCAACCATGTTTTAGTGCCTGGGGCACTGGCTCGCTTTTAATGCGAGCCAGCCAGCCTTCAGCCCACATTTTATATTTTCTCATAATTAAATGTTGGAGTGCACATCCCAATTGCATTATAGTGAAATGCATTATAACAAGGTTCTACTGTATAATTCTTTCAAATTTGAATATTTGGTGAAGTGAAGACAGTTCAAAGCTTCCACTGTCAATGACAGAAGAAATAATCTCCACACGGGTTAAGCCGTCCTTAAAATATAACAACCTTCAGCTCAGTCAGTTCTGCGGTCACATCCTCTTTCTAAAATGCTAACCCGTATTCCCAGTTGAGACAGTTCGATGTTTGGTCTTTTTCCTTTGGGGACGGAATGGATGGAGCTCATTAACCAAAACAAACATATGCAATTAATGTGGGCTAGCTCCTCAAGGGTTTTGTTTATTAAAGTAAATCCACAATTTAATTCGCTCACCACAAATTCCAAGAAGTCATGAATATTTTATCAAAATGTTACATTGTTTCCTGCTAAATGCAAGGTGCTTCAAATAAGTAACAGATTACTATCTCTCCATATTCCCCCCACTTGCATTCCTAATCCCGATGCCCTGGCCAACAATCCCCCAAATAAAAAAAGTGGTAATTCACTTCATGGTGGTTTGTGGGATAATGTGTGCAATTTAGCTGCTGGTTTCACCTACAAATACACAGTCACTACCCTTCACAGTAAATTCCCGTGAAGTGCTTTCAGACATCTTGATGACATAATAATGCACTATATCAAATGCAAGGATAATTATACATTATAAGGATTATTAGCTTCACAGTTCATACTAAGGAATCTCTGCATTTGATAGAGCACCTATAACATTAACAAATCGCAAACTGCTTCACAGGTAATTGCTGTCACGTACAGTGACTGTGTACTTGTAGGCTAAAGAGACAGCCAATTTATCCACTTCAAGGTCCTTAAAACAGCAAATGTGAAATAAATGACCAATTTATCTTGAGGATTGTTGGCAAAGACACCAGAAGAAACTCCCTTCTCTTTCCAAGAAACAAAATAATGTAGTAGAATCTTGAACGTCCTCTTGAAAAGGTAAAAAAAAGGACCTTGGTTTAACATTTTATCTGAAGGATTGCACTTCAAATAATGCTGCATTTCTCGAGTTTCGCACTGGAGTGCCAGCCTAAACTGCAAGCTCAAAGTCCCGATGAAGGATTTGAAATCACCACCTTCATAAGCTGGAGCACTACTGCCTAGGCCAAACTGAAACCCAGAATATCTTTTGATAATAATACTGAATGTTTAAGTGCAGCACTTAGAGATTGGGAATGTTTAAATATGAGAACCAGTAGTTGCCAGAATTTCAAAAGTGCGCAATTAGCTTGTAGTTTTACATTATTCTGTTCAGTGAAGCAAAACCATTTAAAAACACTTTCTAATGAATTTCTACAATCTTTCATGTATGGTTAAAAAATACTTAGCCTTGCTCTTCACTGCTATAAGGCAAAACATGTTGAAGGTACTAAAATACCAGACAAGATACAAGCTGCAAAAGCATGTGGTCTTGGGCATGCGGATGATATTGATTTCCATCTTATTACTTCTGCAGTTCAAAGATTTACAAAGAATGTACAGCACGGAAACAGGACACTCGGCCCAACCAGTACGTGCCGGTGTTTAATCTCCACACGAATCTTCACCCATTCCTTAATCCCTTCCATACCCTTCCATTCCCCTCTTCCTCATGGGAAGATCTAGCCTATTTTGGAGAAGTCCTGTAGCTCAGTGGTTAGAGCACTCGCCTCGCAAGCGAGAGGACCTGGGTTTGATTCCCAGACAGGGCGAAATGTTGGGCAAGTTTCCTTACTCCACACATCTCTGTTTACCTAGCAGTAAATTGGAACCAGGTTATTAGTCCCTTTTCCAGGAGTAATAACCCTTCAAAATAATAATAATTTGATCACTCAATCTACTACTGTTTGTGTGACACTGCTGTGTGCAATTAGCTGCCGCATTTCGCCCACAAAATATACAGTCGATTCATTTTACAGTATATTCTGTGAAGCGCTTTGAGATGTCTTGAAGTGGCTATATCAAATGCAATTTTTTTATTATTATCTATGCTAACTGATTCAACCACTACTTCAGGTAACTAGTTCCACAATCTACCCTCCTAAATTCTCTTTTTGATCCCCTAGTCGCTATCATATATGTGTCCCCTGGTTACAGACTCCCCAACCAATGTAAACAGTCTATCTATGTTAACCCTATCGAACCCTTTTATAATTTTAAATATTCACCTACAAAATACACACAGTGAACTAGAAACTGTAACCGTAAACTACATTTTACAGCAAATCATGTGAAGTGCTTTAAGGCATCCTTCCAATTATTATTTATTTATTATAAAACAATCAACACTGGAACTCTTATTATAAGAAGCCATTGTGTCTTGATATTTTTCAAGATGTTAAATTTTTTTACCTCAATCCCATCTGAATGATGCTGAAATCCAACATACAAATGACTGAAGACATCATAGCTAATGCTCACCCATTGATAAGCATATTTCACTTGCTCAGTCTCCCCTTTCCATTCCAGTGGAGGGTTAGCATAGAATTATCTAGGAATTGAAATGCATCTATTTCCAAGCACAGTTTGACCTGTAATTTATCATGTCATTAAAGTGTAGAGATATTGCTCCATAACAATTTAAATTTAAATTGTTCTTTTATTGCTTTAATTTATAAAGTCTTCTAGCGCAATCTTCCACAAAGCCACATCTGTAAAATCATGCCAGGTTTGCAGAAACATATACCACTGAACACGTCAGAACAGTAAATAGAGAAAACCTTGTTCTATTTGTATTTTGATGTTCTGGTTCCTTCCACCAATTTATTGCTTATTTTAAATTCCGGTTTGTGATATGAAGATCCATTGTTTGATTTCAAGAAATCAGATGTAGAAAATGTGATCGGTTCAAAGAATCTCAAGAAGTCTATGAAATCAAGATTGATGGTAAATGATTGGGTGGGGCGAGAGGGTGGGGGAGGGGGCAGGCAGAGTTTTATTGAAATCTTATATTTGGAGAAGCGAGAATAAAGTAATTGGATTCACTCAAAAGTAATGTCAAATCACATCCTGAATACATAAGCAGTAGCATGGATACACAAATAACAAGGACACCAAAAAATACACCCATCAAGATTCCTTTCCCAAAATAAAGAATGAATAGAAGTACCTATTCAAGCCACTATATTGCCAAAGTGATGTGGGTGGAATATAGTGTACCAACTTTTAAAATAGAAAATAAACCAAGTGAGTAATCTAATCTAAACTCCACAGCTCACATCCTCTCCCGCAACAAATTCTGCATAGCCATCACCCCAGCCCTCGCCACACTCATTTGTAAATCCTTTCATACCCAAGCACCTCACTATCTCTGCTGTCTTCTCTACCGCACTCCTCTGCTCTCCTCCTCCATTCAACCAACACGAGCCAACTGCACATAACTTTTTAAGGGTGGTGGTGATTTTACTGAACAAATCTGTGCATGTTCCTTGTCTTAATTAGCACAATGAACATTTTAAGGAATCCCATAAATGTTGCCTCAGTATCTGAAAGAAAAGGAAGTTTCTCTCAGTCTCCTGGCCAACAATCCTCCTCATGGATGTTTGCAGAACCTTGCTGAGCACAAAATGGTTGCTAGGTTTACCTACTAAAAGCAGTTGCTATACTTTCTTACTTTTGCCACAAGTTGTGTGACTGTAATAGTTCTATTTGCACTGATGGCATTCACAGATAACAAATGAAGCAATAGTCAGCTTGGAATCAACATGATCAAGGTATTAGTCATTTATTCTGGAAATTAAGGTAAAGTGGGGATGTTTTCACAAACATTTTGAAGTCTATCCAATATATGTCAGGTTTACTGACTGAATAAAGTTCCATAGGATAAAATTTGGCTTAGGTTACTAATTTGAATCTGCACTAATTTGTTCTTTTAGTAATTCAGTAATTTTAATTTCTAAAGTGCAGTATAAGTTATAGCCATTAACTAATAAGATGCATTCACATACCTTACATTTTCTGTTGCAGGAGCAATATAAAATATTGAGTCATTCTCCAGGATATGAGTTTTTTCGCATCATTGGACTGAATCCATCTATTCAATTCTCCATTTGTTCAGCAGTCTCTTGATAGAGGCCATGGACACTTCACAAGGCGATTTACAGTTCAACAATATTCTATTATTAAATATCAGTTTTGCAGGTTGCTACGCAGGAGGCGTTTAAAGGAGTCCTTTCTCACAGAAATGGGAATAGGAAAGAGTGGAGAAGTGGGTGAAAGAGAAAGAGAGAGACTGTATTTAATGCAGAAATCCACAAGGCATAGGTTAGGAAGGCTGCAGGTTAAATCCATACACGTGCTGTTAGTCTACCTCTTATATGGAGGCAAGCACTGGGCTTGTCTCACTGTTCCTGACTAGAGACAAAAACACATTAAACTTCTGCTTCATTTCCTTAAAGTTTAGGATTGTGCAGGTTTGGAAAACTCTTAAATTCAGTCATAAGTTGGAAGTCTCGGGGAAGAAATTCCACATGTGTCTAGTCTTAGATTTTACTTACGACAGCAATAACAACACTTGTGCTTATATAGCGCCCTCCACGCATCTCAGTGGCGGAGCCTGACTCCGATCCAGGGTGGGGGGAGGTTACCATAAATACAGTCGAAAGGGAAGGTTTTCAGGCGGGTCTTGTAAAAAGGGAGAGAGAGGGCAAGGCGGAGGGATTGAGGGAGAGTGTTTCAGAGTTTCAGGGTGTAGTGGCTGAATCATGACCTTCAATGGTGGAACTGAGGGCGTCTTTCAGATGAAACCTTATACCGAAGTCCCAGGCAGACATTAAAGATCCCATGATCCTTTTTGAAAACAGAAGGGAGTTTCTTCAAGTGTAGAATAATCCCCCAGAAAAAAAATTGTCTTACCAGACAGTGCTATCAATGTCAAGCTATGCGGTTTTAGCTGGTTAGTTTCTAGCAGCACCCCAGTGCACACTCTGGGGTCCCCAAGCCTTGGCTTTTGCCAACCTGTGCCTAATACTTTCCGGAATTAGGTAAGCAAGATGCGTCCCTCCAAGGAGAAAGTGCGCATTCCATTCCAACAAATTTTATCTGGAATTTTCATGTGTAGGTCAGATGCATGGAGTTCTCAGTTTGGTTTGGAAACTCTTAAGCATGGTGATGGGTTTCTGCATGTGTCAAAGACCCAGCTGACCCCCCAAAATGATCATTCACAAACATTTCTGTGTGCAAATTGACTGTCACGTTTACCTACAAATGCACCAAAAATGTCTGTGAAGTGCTTTGAAATGTTTCATCTTGCTACATCAAATGAAAGTATTGTTATTTTTCCATTGCAATCTGGATTTGATATTCTGTTGCAGTCATTCATAAGTTTGTTGTCAGTGTATGTTATTTTGTTCTGTCTCAACCAAATCCACTTTGATCTAGTTTTATTTCCTCACCTACTTTATTTCCTAAAGGCATTTTATTCCTTTTACCTTCTACTTCAGTACAGTTCCATTGGTATTGGGTGCTCCCTGTTATCTTGACCAAGTGAGCCTTGACAGTGACTGACAGCAAACCATTTGACTTATAACATGACTGATACCCTTCCCATCTGCTAGCTAAGATGAAGTTATTCATCACAGTCTGCTAGCTAAGACTTATTCATCAGCGGATTGAATTTGGGATCTTCTGTATAGACCAGCTACATATTGAATAAATCCACTGAGCCATTGGACGAGGAGTTTTTTTAATTTTTTTTTAGTAATATGCACTATCATTATCACTAGATAGAGATAAGCGGGTCTCCTTGGGACAGAGCTGACTCCAAGTTAACTTGCTTGGCAACAGAATGTCAGAATTATGCCAACCCTCTATGGCAGTCTTGATAATGAGGTTCCTGGGCAAAATGAGTCTGTAATACTCCAACGCACTTCTGATGAGGACCAATTAATACTTTTGAGAATTAGGTAAACCGGTTGTGTCTCTCCAGGAAGAAGGTGCACAATCCATTCCAGACACAGAAAAATGTCCTTGTGTAGGTGGCATACATATGCATAACTCTCAGTCTGGTTTGCATCCTTAAGCTTGGCGATACATTTCCATCTGTGACAGATACCCACCTCAGCAAAAACAGACAGGTATCTGTCACATGTCATAGATTAAGAAATGTCAAATCAGGTGCATTCTGTTACCCAAAAGTAAAAATGACCATTCCATTTAAGAAAGGTTTTAGTTCAAGATTGCTTTTAATAATAATAAATATTATTATTAATATAAGATTGCTTTACTGAAAATCAAATTTTTTACAAATATTTGCTGCAGTTGAAATCAATAAATAAAACTGGATTTGCTTTTTCTCTCATTTTTACTGTCCTCAAATATAATGAAAGTGAGACATATTTTTTTCAAAATGATCATGGCTGGCATGGCAAAAAAAATATTGGAAATCTTTATGAACTGGTTTTAATATCCAGTTTTATTTTTGTGACTTTACTTTTTGTGAAAAATAATCTTGAAATAAGATTTTCTGAAATGGTAGTTTCTTGGGTCATTCTATTGTTTATAAGTTTATATAATATTTTCATATTATTTCTGTTACAACTCTGTTTTTTTTCCTACACTCCATGTTGCCCTTTTATTGTCTCTTTATTGTTTCCAAGTCATCACAAAAATTCTTAACCACATTCTCGAGATTGCTGAAACAAAATGATTAGGAATGTTAATATCATGTCATATTAGATTCCCCCTCTTTCTGTCTCGAGTTATTTTATAACATCAGTCTATTTTAAATAACAACTCCTATTTACATCTCTTTCAGAATTCTTTGGTGAGTACGATGGAATATTGATTGTCCAGCTGAACAAATGATCTGAACTTCAAATGAATATTTCATTTCAAGGACCCTGCTTCCAATTATACGTTAACATTGCAGGAGGTCAGTATAAGCTACAAATCTTCCAGTCTGAACCTGCAATCCTCTGCCTTGGAGGCAAAAATCACTACAAGCCATTTAAAATCACGTATTTACAACATATTGACATCTACATCCATTCTCAAATTATGGTTCAGGTTGAATTATGACATTTATATAATAGAAACAAATCATGTTTATACAATAGGAACAAACACTCAATCTCTCCACTTTGACTTCTCCTTGCCCATCATCAGATCACATCTGAATACCTTCCTCTTTGACCATGCCTATGGTCACCTCCTTTTTCTCCTTGGCCACCGTAAAGTGCTCCAAGATGCTCTCTGCATGAAGGGAACTATTTAACTACGAGTAGTTATTGTTGTTGTGTTTTCTTGCAAAGCACTGAAATATATTTTCATTTCTACCACTGCATTTAAGACTAATGAATACAACAACAATAAAATTACATTTGTATAGCACTTTTCACATAGGGAGGACATCCCAAGGCGCTGGACAATCAGTGTTTAATTGAATACAAATTTGAACAGCATTTAACACACACAGAAATTCATATTGTGCCCTAAAATCCTGGCTAGTTGATATGAAAAAGATGGTTCATATATTGTTCTGACTTTGTTTTACTCAAGGCTACCTCACCATGTTTCCCCACCCTCCATCCTGCACACCACATACCCAACCACCATTTCAGCTTCCATAACTGGACCTGCAAGACTCATAGTTCTGCACATTGTGACTCAGTTAGTCACCAGCCAATTTTTTTCTCATCTCCTATCTAAGACACAATGTTAAGGTCCAGAATATATAGCATCATACATACATTATTTGTCATTAATGCATAACTGGGGTGGGATACATTGTTGGAGGTGCCGTCCTTCAGATGATACGTTAAACCAAGGTCTGGTGTGCCTGATCAGTAAGATATTAAGGATCCCACTCCACTGTTCAAAAAGAGAAGGGAGATTCTCATGGTGTCTTGACCAGCAATTTCCCAGAAAAAAATTGGTCACAGCTGATTGTTGGACATTGCTGCGCACAAATTGACTGCCACATTCGCCTAGAAAATACATGGTTAGTACACTTACACTTTATATCCTGTGAACCACTTTGAGACATCCTTCTGACGAAAAAGGTGCTATATTAAATGTAAGAATTATTATTTATTATTCTGGCTTCAGTAAGTTTGGTTCTTTTAGGTTCTCCCTTCAGATGAAGCAGTTCCCTAAGGGATTCCCTTCTCCACAGAGTCAGTATTTTAATTACCACCTTCAAAATGTAGAGAGTGTGGTGGATGTTTACTTTGGATAATGCAAGACCTAATCATAATTCCTTTTGAAAAGTCTTAGATCAAATTCCCAAGTGGTGATCATGTAAGTTGTATTCCATAATATTTATTAACAACAAAGGGTTAGCTTTCTGCCAATTTGGTTGGAGGTTGTGTAAAATGCATGACATGCCTACTCTTAGCTCCCTAGAAGAGTGAGGGTACGAGGCAGGATTTAATATTTGCTCTATGTAGGGCTTCTCTTGCAAACTGTAACTTTATTTTTTGAAAATGAATTATCAATAACTTATTTATCTTGTTTTCCTTTTCAGATTCACCTGGAGCTGTAGGTATCGGTTAAATAATATTTTATTATTTGAAATTCTAGTGTGGTATATCTTTTCTAAATAAAATAAAATTGTTTAATTTTTTAGAAATATAGCTTCTCTCCTTTCCAATTTTCTCCTGAATGCACTAGGAAAGCTCTGCACTGTCAGAGATGCCGTCCTTCAGATGAAATATTAAACCAAGGTTCCGTCTGCTTGTTCAGGTGAACAATCAATATCCCATGGCACTATTCGAAAAGAAAAGGGAGTTTCTCCCAATGTCCTCGACAACAATTCCCCTGATAAAATTGGTCATTCACTTCATGACTGTTTGTAGGACATCACCGTGTGCAATTTGGCTGTTGTGTTCATCTTCAAAATACAGTCATGACACTTCACAGTAAAATCCCTTTGAGACATTTCGACAACAAGGCAATATAAAATGTAAGAATTATTATTTATTATCTTTTTAAGTTGCTATATCCCTACAAATTATAGAAGCTCTAGTGTTTTATGAGAAGGAAAAATGAACAGAGTAGAATGTATTTCCTGAGAAATAGCTTAAAATATGCAATGCTGCTGATACAGAAATGATCCACAGTAAATATATCATATTCACATTTGATCAATTGCTAATTAAATATCAACTTGTTTCTTTTGCAGTTCAGCACTTCTATATGGTTGAACATGTAAGGAAAACAATTATAACCATCTGATAACAATACCACCCCCTCAATAGTTGGAACAAGTTTACTAATTAAAGTAGCCTTTGCTTTGCAATGAACTTACCGTTGCTGTGCCATGCCACACTTCAATTAGTATAAACTGACTTCCTTCTCCTATTTTGTAAAACAACAATTTAAATGTGTGCTGCAGGTCATCTCACGGGAGTTTCCCCATTGTACTGGCCAACAATCCCCCAAATAAAATCCACTCAGTGGCTGTTTGTGTGCCAACTGGCTGCCCACAAAATATGCACAGTATATCCTGTGAAACCTTTTGAGGCATCTAGCTGACGTGATAAGGCGCTATATCAAATGCAAGGATTATAATCTCCATTTAGCCTCTCCTAAAGGAAAACTCTTCAGGTATAAGTATCAACAATAAAATATTTATATCTGGCACCATCCTCATAGGTTAAGTATGAAGAATCTAGAGATGAAGTTATACTTATTGACTTGCTTTATAACACTTAGACAGACATTCAGAATGTGTAATAATTCAATGCAATGAGAACTCCTTGCTCTTCAAGAGAAATTTTTGTAATTAGTGGATGAATATAAATAACTGTTCCTTTCTTCTTTAGCATCTTTGAGACACAGTTAAATAGTTTCAAACCTGATAATGGGATATCACGTGGCATGGGGCAAGAGGAGGGAAGGGTAGCTTGCACAGATACTAGAGGCAGTGCAGAAAAAGCAACAAAGCTGATCTCCAGGGTTAGAGGTATAAGCCGTGAGGATTGACTTTAGAATTTCTAGTAGAGGGAGATTGTCAGAGATACAATCCTTTAGCTGAGATCTTAAACAGAAGTCCCACCTGCCTGTTCAGATGGATCCAATTAAACTATTTGAAAAGAAAGTTTATCTTGGTCAATGATCCCCAAGATAAACTGACCATTCGCCTGTTGGATTTTGTTTAGCACCAATTGACTACAATACTGCAAATACACAGTCACTACACTCACCAGCAATCATGTGTGAAGGACTTTGAGAGGTCATGACATTATAGGTGGTACATAAAAGTGCAGTAAACTCCAGTTTTACTGGACTTCGGGTATCCAGAATTTGTACTTAATTGGCCCCGACCTGAAACGAAAACATTTAATAATATTCTGTGGCCCTGCGCGCATGTAGACTCCCGCTGACTCACTCTCCCAGCGTGCATGCCACCTTACCGTGCTTGCTGGCTTTCAGTGATCGGAGAGGTCAACTTTGACTCAGTTGAAACCCACAAACAGAATTATTCATCAGCTTATTCATTATCTTCTGACAGGCGGGTTCACAATATTCCAGCACAGCCAGCCTGGCTCATCAGCAGGACCTGGAAGGGCAGACCGGGCACTGGGGGGCAGGGAGTCATCAGCTCTTGTTTACCCTGCAAGCCAAAACCCTAACAGGAGGGTGGTCCTAGCTGGACAAGCAGTGGGAAAGTTTGCCAGACAGTGATATCAATAACAAGTTGTACGGTTTTAGCTGGTTAAACTCCAGCAGTACCCCAACACACACTCTGGGGTCCCCAAGCCTTGGCTCTTGCCAACCTGTGTCTAATACTTGGGTAAGCAGTATTAGGTAAGCAGGATGCGTCTCTCCAGGGAGAGAGTGCACATTCCAACAATCTATATCTGGAATTTCCATGTGTGGGATGCATGGAATTCTCAGTTTGGTCTGGATACTCTTAATACCATCTGGTGATGGCTTTCTACATATGCGAGACACCCAGTTGACCAAAAAAAAATCTTCTGCTTGCAGGATTCAAACAATTACAATTCCAGTACAATTCCAGTTTTCAGCACTAAAAAATGCGGGCGCCAAAAGAAGTCAGTGAATGCCAGTACTGACATTGCAAATACATTTAGCCAGTTGTTCTGGCTCGCTGGACAGAATCTCTTTCCCACTCCATTAGCCCAGCCAGCTGGGGT
Source organism: Callorhinchus milii (assembly GCF_018977255.1). Lineage (NCBI taxonomy): Eukaryota > Metazoa > Chordata > Chondrichthyes > Chimaeriformes > Callorhinchidae > Callorhinchus > Callorhinchus milii. The sequence goes on from NW_024704745.1 coordinate 49,837,561, forward strand.
TTTAGTGTACAAATATTATGAATACTATTTCTGATATTTTTGGTTGGGTGATCACAATTGTGAAAAACTATAATTCATTTTTGATTAAATTCCCAGGTATGTAATGTGAGATTATTTTTGAAAGAACGCTGATAAATGCTATGCTTAAGCCTGAAATTTCCTTTCTCCTCAGCTCCTGTGATGTAGCCAGAAAAATGACATTGATAGTCAGTTGAGGTTTGACTTTTCCCCATATATTGAAAAATTGTACCTGGGTCTAGATTTACTCTATTTATGCAACATTTCAGAGCTTCAGAATTTGGTAACTTCTCAAATACATCATCGGTGGCCTAGCTTTGATTCGCTACTCCTCTAACCTCTGGAACTCCCGGCTTCTATACCTCACCCCATCTTTATCTCACCCCCTCAAATCCTATCTTAAAACCTATATCTTCGACTGTGCTTATGGTCACCTCCCCTTCTGGCTTGATCAGCATCCAACGCTGCCACTGTGAAGCGCTCCAAGATACTATCCTACATGAAGAGTCCTTTATAAATGAAAGTTGTTGTTGTTTGTTAATTTTAAAGCCGTTGTGTTTCGATCCGCAATAAACAGCTTCAAAATGAACACTGAATTCAACAGTTTGCCAAATTGTGGACCCTCTAAAATGGTACTGCAGTAGAGTAAATCTAGATCCAGTTGGAATTTCTCCCCCTATAATCAAAATTTAAAAAAAAATGTATATTGGCCACAAAGGAATGCTGGAAGCTGCATGTTGTGTTTAAAACCTATATCATCATCTTTAATTTCTTACTCAACAATGGGAAAGTCATTGATGTACAAAACAAATAATAGTGTAACCGTGACCCCCAAACTAAATCCTGGTAACGTTTACTTTAATCAGTTTGAATTCAGAATTCACACGCTGATATTTTGAAAAAGATTTGGAAAGGGCAAAGATTATTTTGCAGTGTTTTCTTGACTCCATTGGAAATGGCAGGCTATTTTTAAATATCTGGTCTTGCTCTGTGGATTAAATTACTTTTTGTATTTGTGCTGGGGGCAATAAAAAAAGTGTTCACACCATTTTAACTATTTTATGATGCTTTATGAAAGCAAATATTAACAGGAATTTTTGGAAAAAAGACTAGGCAACCAGATTAGTAGCTATTAAGGTATATCCTACCAGCACAAGCATGATGGATGATGGCTTCCTATTATACTGTAAATTTCTATTTCACTCTATCTGCCCCCACCCTCTGGAACTCCACGCCGGAGTCCCTCCAACTTACTCCCTCCCTTACCTCTATCAAGGTCCATCTCAAGACCTACCTCTTTGAATGCGCTTTTGGTCATCTTTCCCCTACCATCCCCATCAGCTCCCACCCACCAGCTCAAATGTCAAGCCTAGTTTGTTAAGCACCTTGGGATGTCCTCCTGGCATGAAAGGCACTATATAAATATAAATTTGTATTGCATGGTTCTACTTTAAGACTCACACATATACATTCATGCAAAACACCCCAAAATTGTCTTGTTGCCTGCATTACACATTGTAACGGAAGGAAGGAAAGCAATCTTTAATGGATAGAATGCTCTCCTAGCCTGACGCTGCCTTCACGAGAAGGCTGACTTCATACTCATTGGTCATTTGTTTCACAGCTGTTTGTGGGGCATTGCTGTAAGCAACTGGCTGCTGCATTTGCTTACAAATATACAGTTGTTACACTACATCCTGTGAAGCACTTTGCAAGGTCCTCCTGATGTGAAAGGCATAATACCAAATGTAAGGATTATTGTCATTATGTTTGATGCCATGCATTGGCAACAAATTAACCAAAGTCTTGTTTGCCTGTTCAGGTGAATGTTAAAGATCCTCTCACACTGCAGATGAGTGTTTCACTTGCACACTGTTTCAACTTGTCCAGAATAGTAAAACCAGAGGGCACGATTGAAGGGAGTAAATTCAGAACAAATTTAGGCAAACATTATTTCAGTGAGGGAATAGTAAACCTGTGGAACAGGCTCCCTAGGGAGACGGTTGAAGCAGGAAATGTTGATTCTTTCAAATACAGATTAGATAGTTTTATTTTAGGAAATTACATTTTGGAATATAATACATAGGTAGCTCAGGACATATGTGCATGCGACAGCCAGGAAGGTGGAAAGCAAACTAGATGGACCTTGGTCTTTTTCGTCTAGCATTTCTTATGTTCTTATGGAAGGGGTGAGTCAAAAGGACTCCAAGATAGAGTTCCAGAGGGTGGAGCAGATACGCTGAAAACCCAACCACTGAGGGTGAGGCAGGCAGAGTGGGGGAACTGAAGTAGCCACTGAGCAGAGAGCAACAGAGTTTGCAGGGTTTGAGGACAGCACAGTTTGAAGACAGAATTTACAGACAACAATGTCCTATAAACAGCCAGGAGGTGAATTATCATTTTTTTTTATCTGGAGGATTGTTGGCCAGGACAATAGGAGACATTCCCTTCTCATTTAAATGGTGACATAGGATTTTTAATGTCTACCTAAACAGGGGGAACTTAGTTTTATGTATCATCTGAAGGACAGCAATAATGCAACACCCCCCCCAGCACTGCATTGGTATGTCAGCCTACAATGAGCTCATAGTCCCAAAGTGGAACTTGAACCCACAACCTTCTGACACAAAGACAAAAGTGTTGCCAATTGATCCAGGCTGACACACAATGCTTGAATTATAGTTTGTTAGAATAAAGTACATAGAAAGAAAGCATTGCAGTCTGTTTTAAAGAAAGCAAATCCAGTTTGTTTAGCAAGGCAAATCAATAGTTTGAAGCGATCACAAGCTTATGAAAGAAAGTGCATGTCAAACAAATTCACTGAAAATCTTTGAAATAGGCGGATAATATAAATAGAATTTCAGAAGGTACCAAACAGAAACTTGTGGATCAAATAAACACTCTTGGGATGAAAGAGAGGTAGTAATTGGTTAATTGATTGGAAATCAATCACAGCAGCTTTAAAAGGAGAGACTCTTAAAGTCCATCAATTACAGATACATCTTCCTCATCAATTTAAATGGCAAGATCCTATCCAAATATTTACAAAACATAAGAAGATTCTTCTGCCAATCCACTGGCATCAAACAGCGTTCATTAAATGTAAAGCTTCTTTTCATATCAATTCAGGCAGGTGAAATTCAACATTTGAATTCAACATTCAATAGGTGACAACTAAACGGAATAAATTGGGAAGTGTAGCTGTATTTATTAGACACTGTCAACCACATTGATTTTCTGAGGAGTATGTATGTCTTAGCTGATAGGGACACAGTAGTTTTGAAAAGTCTTTAAACGGTGCGCAAGTGGCTCAAGAAGCTCGTAGAGGTGGTGGCTTGTGGAAGAATGGAAGTCAGCGATTAACAATGGAAGAGTGAAGTATTATGTGCATCAATTGTTCCTTCTAAGAAACCAAACTCCTGCCAAATATTTGCATAAGGAAAAAACTGTTCAACAAGCTTTTTTCAGTATATTTTATGGAACGGATATCATTATACGTACATCGATGAAATCGATCTCTTTGTAGCTTTTGTTCAACATTGGTGCTTCTACTTTTTTGGAACTTTTTTGGAACATACAACTTTCAATTTTTTCTATTGCAGAAATGTTCCCTATTTTCCCTATTGCAACTCTTTGCAAGAGATGCTGTATTGCTGACATGAAAGGGACTTTACAAATGTAATTTTGTATTTTAACTCTATTGCATTCCTCCTTGGGGGAGGGCAGGGGAAGCAGGGTCTCCTTGCAACTGAGCTGGCTTCATTTGTTTGACAACCAAATGTTAGAATTGAGTCAACCTTCTGTGGGTATCTTGGTAGTCTTGTTCATAAATCAGATGGATCTGCAATAGTCAGTGCAGTTCCAATGGTAGACCAGCTAGCCTGGCTCATTGGTGGGCAGACTAGTCCCTCGGAGCAGGGATTCTTCCCATTCAGCTGCTAAACCTACAAGCGAAAGCCTAACTGGTATGGTGGTCCTTGCTGGACAAGCAGTGGGAAAGCTTGCCAGGCAGTGCTTTCAGTGGTAAGCTATACAGTTTTAGCTGGTTAAATTCCAGCAGTACTCCAGCACACACTTTGGGATCCAGAAGCCTTGGTTCTCACCAACTTGCACTAAATAAGCAGGATGCATCCCTGCATAGGGAGAGTACACATTCCATTCGAAATACAGAGAAATTTCCATGTAGATAGTAAACATATGTATCAGTCTGTTCAAATACTCTTAAGCATGGTGATGAGTTTCCACATGTGCCAAACACCTGACTGACCAAAAAAAACCTTATCAGGAGAGGCCAGGGACAGCGTACTTGAAGCTTGCAAAAATGTCTGCGGCTTCATTTAAAAACCGAACAAACTCCTTTTGTTCTAGGTGGCAAGGGCACAAAAGTGATGAAATTGCCTTGGCGGTGAATGGGAACATCTGCTCTTATTTTGTCCAGATAGTTTGTCTGCTTGATACAAAAGTACTTTACTGTTATCTTGACACACGTCCCCCATAACTACATGATGCTTCTGTCCAGTTGTGAAACATTTTCAGGCAAAATTTTAGGTTGCTTCCTTTTGTGAAAGGCAGGATTTTGGAAGTCGTCACACATGCTCCGGGGCAAGTGTGAATGAAATCCATCTTAAAGGGATACTTACCACACAAATGTTTATCCAAATCCCTTTTAAGCCTCAAGTAGCTACTTTTGGCAAAATATTCTAAATCCTAACAACATTCTGCATGAAAATGGTTCTAACCTCTCCTTTAACTCTTCCAATGACAAGCCTGAGTTTATACCCTGTAGTTACCAATGCTTTGTTGAGGAAATTACTTTGTTCTTGCACAAAGCAGTAGCATTGGTGAAGACATGAACACAATCAGTAATACTCAGGTAGTGATAGAGATTCTCTCCCTTTAAATTAAGCTGCATACATTTTTTGCAATCATCAAAGACATTGTTGCTGGACACTCCTGATAAAGGGATTACATTGCATATTTGGATGTTTGGTCTGCTGTTCATTCATAGCCATGCTGGTATCTCTACATTTGGGATTGTTTTGCATCATGCAGCAATTTGATGATGAATTTAATCATTTGAATCAGGATGATACTGCAGTGCTGCGCCTGAGTTATCTAGTCAGTAACTTCCATCTACTTCTAATAATAATAATAATCCTTGCATTTGATATAGTGCCTTATCACATCTTTGAGATGTCTCAAAGCACTTCACAGAATATATTGTAGTGAATTGACTGTATAATTTGTGGGCAAAATACAGCAGCCAATAGCGCACAGCATTATCCCACAAACCGTTGTGGATTGAGTGACCAAATATTTATTTTTTACAATTATATATTTTTTAAGGGTTTATTACCCCCAGAAAAGCAAACTGCCAATTGACTAACAACCGTTAGATAGTTTTCTTTTAGGAAATAACATTATAGGATATAATACATAGGTAGTTTAGGTCATATATGCATATATGTTCTTATAACCGGGTTCCTACGTACTGCAGGGTAATCAGAGGTGTGTGGAGTAAGGAAACTTGCCTAAGGTTTCGCCCTACCCGGGAATCATACCCAGGTCTTCTTGCATGCGAGGTAAGTGCTCTAACCACTAAGCTACAGGATTCCACACATACTTACTTTGCATGAATACACTAACAATTGAGAAGTAAGGGAGCTGAAATTCCACCTCCTGTTATATTTTTTACCACAATGATGTGGTGCATAAAACCATACAAAATTCTTGATCTTGTTGGTTACAATCGATCTTACTTTAGTGAACTTGTTATTTTTTGGAGCATTTAAATTTAATAGAGAGGTTGTCAAACCAGTGGTTGCTTCAAAACTACATACTATCCTCTTTAATGTTTCACATATTGTATTTTATGTTAGCTTGGCATCCATCTGGAGATGAAGATCCTGTCTATATTAATCATGGTGTGAGGGCATACCCATGTCACCAGTGATTCACTATTGCAGTCGCTTTCGAGGGAGTTTCGACCTGATAAAGCATGCAAAATGGATGCATCATATGTGGATCTGGAGAACGGCAATTAAGAAGCAAAGAGTCTTCCAGGTTTAGATGGATCATTGGATTTACAATATTCTACAATATAATTTACATTTGTATAGCGCCTTTTACGTCCCAAGGACATCTCAAAGTGTTTAACACAAACAATAAAGGCTTTCAGAAAGGCCTCATCTGCCTAGTGACATGGATACTAAAGAACCCATGACACTATTCAAAAAGAGCATCTCCCGTATCCTGGCCCACGATCCTCCAAAATAAATTGGTCACTCATTTCCTAGCTGTTTGTGGGACACCTCAGTGTGAAAATTGGCTGCTGCATTTGCCTACAAATACATAATTACTACAATTAACAGTAATTATTATAAAGTGCTTTGAGAATTTTTTTGACATTATAGGTGATATATGAACTGCGAGGCTTATTTATATAAAAAAGATTCTTTCTACTTACCATAAATATGCACTTTGAACACAATACTGATCCTTGTATTGATTCTAATTGTGTGAATTTAACACAACTAGATTTTAGCACCTTTGAAAGCTGAATAAAATATGATTAGTGGATGTTCCAGGCAATTTTAACGTGAAATGAATTGGTTTGACAACCTCCCCATTAATATTTAAAAGCTCCATAAAATGCCGAGGTTGTACACTAAATTAAGACCAGTGTTTAAGTACCAAAATCAAGAATTCTGTAATCTTTTTTGCACCAGGGAAGGTAGTAAAATTAACACCAGACAGAATTTCATCCCATTCTAAATTTTAATGTAAAAGAAGTTATGTCTTCTCACCTGAACTATTCTGAACTCAACTCAGGAGATCTCAAGGCTTTAATAAAGATATTTTATTACACAAATGTCGGTTCAGATCTATGGAGAATTTAGCCTCAAGATTTCCAGCAGTGCTTTGGTATTGCACCAGTCTTGATATATCTTAGGCTGTCTATACTCGGCTTTATAATCTGTGTTAGGTATTTTCTTGCACCGGAGATCCTTTTTTTTATAATAAGCTTTCATAATAAACAATCAGTAATCACTACCTGAAGCCTAAAATTCCACCCAGTCTTTCAGAATTATGTCTTCAACTTTTAACAATTCGTAGAATGGTGAAAATTCTTAAAAACTGTTTTAATTTGGAGCTATGTTTCTGCAGTTATTAAAAGGAAACGGTTTCCAAATTTCGAGTGAATTTAAGAAGTTGTGCACAATTGGCCCCAAGATCTTGGGGCTGGTCTGCCTATCAACAGAGAACGATTCCTGGGCCAGGGAGAGTGCAACTTTTGATGCTTCTTCAACTAATTAAACCTGGGAAACAAATATTTTACAAATAAAATTAGAAGCTCCTTATAAAGACTAAAATTTACATTAATACTTAGTTCTTGTAAAGGATATAAAAGATGGCGGTGAACATGTCTGAACCAAAGATTTCACTTCCCATGAGTGGAGCGCTGCCACCAAGTGGCCAGTAAGCTGGTGTATTTTAACACAACAACAGGTTTAAAACATCATAAACTCTACCGCTATTACACTCAGAAATGTTTGTTAATTTTCTTACAGCTTCTGAGCATCCTATTTTACTGAATGTTCAGCATGACAATAACCATCTCACGAAGCTTCAGAATCTTAATTACATTCCGGTCCTGACAGTGCATCATTAACATATTAGTTCTGCATGTGTCAGCTACCAGATCAAAGAGAAGTAAGGATAAAGAAAGTCATTCAGCCAGTTCACAAGATTGATATGGATGAATTTGGCCCTTTAGCCCAGCAAAACTTATTCCTCCAGAATACCGCCCTACAATCTGCCCCTCACAGCATCAAGCTGCTTTTTAAATGAGTCCAGCATCTTTGCTCCAACCACCCTTCCTGACAATCTATTCTGATATCATTCTTCAAGAATACCAATGTTAATTGGTATTCCCATTACAGCAGCAAATTATTTCTTAAATCAGTGTTCTGGTCTCAATCATTCTTCTTGGTAATCCACTTTAGCTCTTGATTATTGCTGTTTGAAGTCATACTACCTAATATTTAATGTCCTAAAATTGCTTTCACAACCCTAAATTTGTGCCTTCCTCACCTTCTGTCTTGGCATATCTGAAATATTTTTTCCAGGTTTTCTGCATTTTGCATTTTACATACCTGTGTAACACTCATTTGAGTTGTCTGCTTTCATGACTGAAGTGCCCTTGCTTCATTGTTGCTCATGATTCATCACCGTAACACGAGAGATCTGCCTCATTGCTCTCCTCTGCACTGCCTCGAGGGATTGACCAGTCCCATTAAGTCTCTTAGAACAGAATTGTTGTAGTATTGCAAGCGCAGATTTGAAGCAGAGGAAAAAAATCAAATAAATGTGTTTTGCTGCAATATGGCATAGTGTGAACACCAGACACATTCAAATTGCACAAACTAATATATTTGTAGAACTAACTGATGCAGTGTATGTATATTCTTTGAAAAAATCAAACGCCTCTACTTGTTCTGTTAAAAGACATTTGATGGACACTAAACATTCATGTGCTTATTCAGAGATGCAGTTCTTTGTGAATTTTTGAAGCCTTATATTCAAATGTAAGGAAAGTTTTGGATATTGTTAAAAGCACAGGTCGAGTATAATCATATCCATTCAAAACGTATGGTTTCAATGAAACTACAGAAAGCTAAGCTTGGCTGCAGATTGTTCTAGTCAAAGACTTGAAGTGTAAACACTGCAGTGCAGTATACACTCTGAGAATGGACGTGCATTTGTTTGAGATATGTTTCAAATAATAACAAATTGAAAATAGGTGCATTATTGGGGTCACTGAGCTCGAAATGCATAGACGTAAAGAGAAAGAAGACAAATCAAATGATTGTCATGTTCGGTGCTGAAACATGACAGTGCAGGAGAGCTTCAGCTGCTTCACTAAGAGGAGCTTCTAAAGGCAACTTCCAGTGAGTCCCAAGGCTCTGCATGTTGCCATTACCGCACTTCAATTAGTTCTTGAAAAAATCATTCAATTAATGCTCTGAGCTGAATTTCATTTTCCTATTCATTTTCCTAAAGTGAAATTATTTTAAAAGTGCTCTGTAATTCTAATCTAATAAATATGATGGTGGGTGAACACCACAGCGGTAATGGATCTGTGCATTGACATTAAAAACAAAGTAGAAGCTTGCCATGTCAATGTGCTCATCGCACCATGTTGAATCAACCGCCAAACAGAAAATGTCAGTTCCTCTAAACATGCACTTAAAGAATATGCAAAAAAACCTTAAATTGCTGGAAAGCTTTTTGTTTAGTTCAGTAGTTGTATAAAATGAGTTTTATGATCATTGACAGGTAATAATTACAATCCATGTTCTGTACCAAGCCAGTATTACTTCACCCAAATCACAAAACATTACTGGAGCTGTTCCTTTCAGCACACAGAACAACAACAGCAGCAACAACCACACATTGCATTTATATAACGTTTTTCAGGTTGGGAGGGCATCCCAAGGTGCTGGACAGTGAAGGGTTTGCACTTGAGCTGAGTTGGATTCCAGACAGGTGCTGGGCGGATAACCGAAAGCACAATCAAAGAGGAAGATGTTGAGACATGTCTTGAAGGAGGCGATGGAGGGGGCAAGGTGGACAATTAACAAGATGGAGTACCAGAGGGTGGAGGCAGAAAAGCTGATTGCCCGACTGCTGATGGTGGGGTTGGCAGGGCGGGGAACATGGAGCAGACTAATGCCACCGAGTGGAGAGAGTGGGTAACTTGGTAATGTTTTAGTAGGTCTCAGAAACATAGGAACATGAGGAAAAAGGAATAGGAGGACACCACCTATCGAGCTGTTCTCCCAGTTGATTAGATCCTGGCAGAATCTTTTCATCCCAATACCTAACCCTTTCACCTTACCTCTTAATGCTTCTGCTACCTCTCGTTTAAACTTCCCTATTGATTCTCCTCTAATGGTTTCAATGACAGCGAAATACTTCCTAACCTCAGTTCAAATTGTTTTAGTTCTACTTTTAAGGCTATGCCCCCTTATAATGGATTCTTGTACCAGAGGGAAGAGTCGTCCACTATCTAACCTGTCAATTTGTTTCATTATTTTATATATCTGAAGCAAATCACCCCTAATCTCTGTTCTAATAATAAATAATAATTCATGCATTTGATATAGCACCTTATTACTTTGTTGAAATGTCTCAAAGCGCTTCACAGAATATTGTAATGAATATTTGTAATGTGAATTGACAGTATATTTTGTGGTTGAAACACAGTAGCTAATTGTGCAGAGCAGTGGCCCACAAACAGTTGTAGATTGAGCGACCAATTTCTTTTCAGGGATTATTAGCCCTGGAAAGCGATCCACCAATCAACTAGCAATTGGGTTCCTACTTACTGCTAGGTAAACAGAGGTGGGTGGAGTAAGGCAATTTCACCTCACCCCTCTCGCTTGCTAACAACTATGCTATGGGAATATAACTTCAATTGGCCCAACCTCTCATCATTGCTAAACCCCTTCAGCCCAGGTATTAATCTTGAAAGCCAATTTGGGATATCCTCCAAGGCTATTATATCCTTCCTAATAAATCTCTTCTCTTTTCAAAGGGTCCCTTGATATCTTTGCAATCCACTTGAAGAACAGGGAGATCAAAGGTTTAACATCTCATCTGCACATTAGTGCCTACGAGCGCTTGTCTGATATGGGACTTGAACCTCCAACTTTCTAAATCAAAGGTGATATTATTAGCAATTGATCTAAAATGACACCGGATTAAAGTATTGTACATAATTCTATTCATAAAATGATGCCCCAGAGAAGGTTTTGTATTAAAGATTTTCAATCTTAATTGCTTACTGCCAACAATGTAAACTAACCTGACAATAATTCTAATTCACTACCATTCGCAAATCATTTATAGATTGGTGAGCTCTGCAGTATAAGCCTTTTTTTTATTATACTCTAGGATGAGTTTAGCTGTTTTCAATCTCCTGAAATGTCTCACACATGTGATGCATTTAACAGCTTGGTATTACAGCTGTCTGTGCTGCGGGAAGTTATTTAGCATCAATTATACTTAATCTGGTCAGTCTTGAAGGATAAAGAGTGCTAACAACTTTGATTATATCAGGGATGAATATTGGCTTAATGTAGAATCTTCCTGCAGCAGGTTAATACTGGAAGGTGAATAGCGCCAACGTGTAAGTACTTTTGCTGGTTGCTTGATGATATTGACAAAATAAGAATTAGAAGCATTAGTGCTGTCATTTGGGGATGAACAAAACTATGTAATGATTTATCAAGGACTTCCCAACTACCCAGGACACACAGAGGAAACTCAATGCACTAAACATAAGTAAATAAAGTTCCAATGTGCTCCATTTTGATAATTAATACAAGTCTGAGCTTTACAAAAAATTAAGGTTCAAACTGATGCACCTTGTAAGTATCAGTCTGGCTTAATAAGTGGGAATCTTGCTACAAGGTTGTGGGTTTGAGCCATACACCAGGAACTAAATTCATAATCTAGATTGACACATCAGTGCAGCATTGAGGGCAGTGTTACAATGTTGGAGGTGCTGTTCTTCATACATTCAACTGAACTTGATTCTCTCTGGTCTTCAGATTCAGCCAAAACAGTCTACAGGTAAAATCTGCAACTTTTTAAGCATTTGATAAAATAAGTAGAATGGTGAGATAACTATCGACAGTGTCAATTATAACAGAATTTGGCAATTGTTTGGTATTTAAAACTAAATGATCACGAGGTAGCAGAATACCCCTCCCACTTCATTGGCTCCCTTGTCGTCCTTTCAGATCTGAATCAACACCACAGTGAAGTGAGCAGTTTTGCATTGCAAATTCTAGCTACTTGAGCAGTTCTTAAGGTTGTTTTTATTTCATGGTTATTTTGAAGACTTGATCTGCTGAAGAGGGGCAAAGATATAAGCAATTCCCACCTCAGGAATGACCTTGAATTAATTCTCAGGCCTCCTCAGTTACTTTCGGACCAGGGAGAGGAAGAAGTTCTTCATTTCTTGACAAATAATAATAGTAATAATAATAATCCCTGCATTTGATATAGTGCTTTGAACGTCTGGAAAACGCTTTAAAGTCTTTTGTAGGCAAACATAGATCAATGTAGAAAATAAATATTAACCAAAAAAAAGTTACGAGTTGCTCCAGCAAGTAAAAATTTCAATCCAAAAATGCGTAGTGTGTCAGCCTGGCTCAGCGGTAGCTTTCTTATCTCTGAGTCAGAAGGTTGTGCCTCACATCGGAACTTGAAGTCACATAGTCTAAGATGACACTTCATCTTGAGGGGATGGGGTGGAGGGGTGTTGCATTGTCAGAGCTGCCGGTCTTCATATGAGATCCTAATCCAAGGTCCTGTCTGCCTCAGGGAGTTTTTCCACTGTCCTGGACAACAATTCCCAAAATTAAAAGTAAATCATGCACTCCATGATTATTTGTGGGACATTGCTGTGCACAATTAGCTGCCATGTTTCACCCACAAATACACAGATACAATATACTCTTTACAATATATCCTGTGAAGTACTTTGAGACGTCTTGACAATGTGAAAAGGCGATATATCAAATGCAAGGATTATTTTATCATTTGTTCAAAAAATATCAAGATTTATGCCAAACTCCAGTTGATAGTGGAGACAGAAAAAACACTCACTGGGAGGGTCTTACTGCCACCTACTGTCATTTAGGGTTAAACAACAAAGAAATTCAAATTCTGGTCTGATGATAATTATTACATTGAATGTTTAAAAAGTTACAAATTTCCACCATATACCTCCAGACACACAGTCACTACACTTTACAGAAAAAAATTTTCAAAGTGTTTTGTATCATTTCAAAATGATAAGCAGTTATATCAGTGTTTTTAGATGATGTGATTAAATGCAAGGATAATTATTATATTATTATTATAGGATTGACTGACAATTCTACAGGAAAATAGAATCTTAAGATTTACATGAAATTACTACCTTCCAACAATAATTCTAATATTTTACCAGCTAAATTGGATGTAGTGAAAATCAGAAATTTAAACAGGTGAGCCATTGCCTCTGTTAACACAAACTACACAGTCAATCCACTTTACATAGTAGTTGAAAGCATGCTTGCTGATGGTGGAGTGGAAGGGTTGAGGTGTACTATATCGTTCTGAGAAAAAGGAGATTTCATTTTGAAGTTCCTGCTACATATTTCATGGGAAATTCAAACGTATTCTAACCTATCAAAGCACTGTTGTTCATAAATATATACACTGTGAAGGTGGACATCCCTTGTCTGCCTGAACACATTTTTCAAGATCACAAGATTAGTTTGGATGCAGAAGAAATCTTTGGTCCATCTAGTAATAATATAATAATAATAATAATCCTTGCATTTGATGTAGCGCTTTTCACGTCGGGAGGACGTCCCAAAGCGCTTCACAGAAGACACTGTAAAGTGAATTAACTGTATATTTGTGGACAAACTCGGCAGCCAATTGCGCACAGCAATGTCCCACAAACAGTCGTAGATTGAAAATGACCAATTTTTATTATTGTTTTTGGTTTTGGAGGGATTATTATTAGGTGTGTGGAGTAAGGAAACTTGCCCAAGGTTTCGCCCTGCCTGGAATTGAACTCAGGTCTCTAGCTTGCAAAGCGAGTGCTCTAACCACTGAGCTCATCCTTCGAGAACATCCACTTACCAGCCTCCCATCACAGCATCAAGATATTTTTAAATGAGTCCAGTGCCCTGGCCTGAACCACACTTCTTGGAAATCTGTTCCAGCCATTAATTCCCCTCTGGGTAAAGAAAACGATTCTCGTGTCTGTCCTGAAATTGTCCTTTGCAATTCTAAACCTATGTTCTCTTGGTGTACTACTTGGTGCATTCTTAAGTATATTTCTCGGTTTACTTTTTTCAATCCCATTTAAAATTCAAAAAAGTCTAAATAAGGTGCCAGTCTTCTCTCATGACTAAAGAGCCCCAGTGTGTCTGATCATTGCTTATAACTTACAGCAGCTTTAATGCTACATTTTCAGCAAAAGATCAGCCTAACATGCATGATCTGCAACACATTACATGGAATGATATGAATCAGATAGAATGAGACGGCATAGAAATAGGCCATTCAGCTCAATTAGTCCATGCTGAAATATTAATGACTTTACATGGAAAATTATATTATCTTTGCGCAAAGCCACTCCTCCCTAGTTTACTGCCCACCCACCCCACCCAACCTCCTGGCTCCTTCCTCACTGATATCTCCTCTCTCCTCTCATCCCTGTCCCTCTGCACTGAACACCTGCTCATAATGGGTGATTTCAACCTCCACCTAAACTCCCCTTGCACCACCTCCTCGGATTTCACTGCTCTCCTCTCTTCCTTAAACCTCACTCTTCACATCGACTCGCCAACCCACAACCATGGCCTCTACCTCGTCATCACACATGGCCTTGACATTTCTGACCTGTCTATCACAGACAAGGCCATCTTGAACCACTTCCTCATCTCCTTCGCGTCCCACATTCCCCTCCACTCTTCCAAACCCCTCCACCATTTTTTTTTGCCCCTGGAAAAAGCTTCCCCCTGAGTCCCTCACAAATGCCCTCATCCTGGAGGCAGTCAACAATTCAAAGATGCTGTTTTCTACCATCCTTCATCTTCTCCGTGCACCTCCTCAAGCCCCCTCTATCCTCTCATCTATCTACGGCCACCACCCCCGCCACTGTTAAGCTCTCCGAGATGCTGCCCTGCATGGAGTGCACTATATAAGCGCAAGTTGTGTTATTGTTGTTAGCGTGCTTTAACGACTGACTCAAAAATCAGAATCTCAACTGGAACTGCTGCAGCAGTATTATTAAAACAAGATTGCGATCATTTTAAAAGAGACATCAATGAAAAGCGAATTCATTTAGATAAATAAATGAATGAAATGTATAATATAGATAAATTTGAGATACAACAACAACTTGCATTTATATAGTGCCCTTCACGTGGGGTGGAGCACTTGACAGTGGCAAGTCTGACACCGAGTCAGGAGAGTGAGGTGACCGTAAGCACGATCAAAAAGGAAGATCTTTAGATGGGATTTGAAAGTGGAGAGGGAGGAGGGATTGAGGGAGAGAGTTTCAGAGTTTCAGGGCATAGTGGCTGAAGGCACAGCCACCGACAGTGGAGTGGAGGGAGCGAGAGACAAACAGAAGACCGGAGGCAGTCGAGCGGAGGCAGCGGGTGGTGGAGTGGGGAGCAGATCAGAGAGATAGGGAGGTGTGAGGGCATGAAGGGATTTGAAAATGAGTGAGAGGATCTTGA
Organism: Callorhinchus milii; assembly: GCF_018977255.1. Taxonomy (NCBI): domain Eukaryota; kingdom Metazoa; phylum Chordata; class Chondrichthyes; order Chimaeriformes; family Callorhinchidae; genus Callorhinchus; species Callorhinchus milii. The sequence goes on from NW_024704745.1 coordinate 49,852,899, forward strand.
AATCGATCCGTTCAGTGATTGGAGGACTGGTGTGATGGGTGGTAGAGTCTTGAATTAATTGAATTTTGTGTATAGTGAAGCTGAGGAAAGCAGTGAGGACAGCATTGGAATTATCCAGCCAAGAAGTGACAAAAGCGTGGACGAGGGTTTTATCTGCATTGGTTGATGTGAAAGGATTGTATCAATTTCAATGAATATTATCATAAAAATACCATTTTTCTAAAGCTTTTTTAAAAAATCAAATTGTGTAGTAAGACTCGTCTTCAATAGGAACATTCAATTACTTAGCAAAATGGTTTCTTTAATTACTGTTCATATTAAGCAAATACTCCTTGGAATGCTGGAGAACTGATCGGAACAGGTAATGAAATGCTGTGTAAATGTCAAGTAACTAAAATCAGTAACGTATCCATAATAACTGACTTACATTGCCTACTAAGTGTGTCCTTATGACTGGCTGAATTGCATAACAATAGCAGAAACTTGTGCAACATCTATTCAAAGAATGGTTCTGTCTATTCTTGATGTGATTATAAGAAAAATGCACACAGCTTTTGCTGTGAAGACTCAGGTTTGAACTTGGTTAAGAACCATATTGAAACGCAAGTTAGTTTGAACAGTATATTTGTTAGTCTGTGTTTCATCCAGGTGTGTGTATATTGAAACATATTTTTATATAGGGCAGTGGTGGAGGTAATGGGGGGCAGGATATGGTCAACTGCCCCTGCTCCCTTCCTTGCAGCCTTTAGGTGTGTGTATGGTGCTTCTTCAGTGGCAGCAGAGGCAGCACATAGAGAGACAGGAAGAGGGCCAATAGGTGTAATTGAAGGGGGTGTCACTATGACCCAGCGCCCCCCGGTTGCAAAATCCAGCTCCATCATTGATATTGGATACTGGTTGCCTTTGTAAAGCAGCAGATCATGATGAATTGTTTAATTCCAGCCATAACACCCGAGTAGTGCGTTGTTAGAGATACCATCCTTCGCATGAGCAGTTAAACTAAGGTCCCATCTGTCTGTTAGATGTTAAAGATCCCTTGACACTCTATGAAAACAGAAGAGTGCTGTAGCTAACAATCCTGATAAAATTGATCATTCATCTCATCATTGTTTGAGGCAGCGGGACCTGGCTAAACAATTTGCCTACAAAACAGTCACTGCACTTGATTGTAAAGTGCTTTGTGAGATTTTGAGATAAAAATGCATTCTAAAAGTACAAGTCATTTTGACTTTCTTTCTGCATGTTCCGTAAGTTGCATGTATTTGAAGTTGCTTCTGTTCACTGGCATCCTGAGGTAGTGTCTACTGCCTGTGAATACCTTATGATGAACCCTGTATTCCTGGGCTTTTCTGACCAATTCTGCAAGCCCTACTCACATTATTTTAAAATGTTGTTGCAGTGAAAGGCACATATTAATCGGGTTAAATAGAATAGATCTGAATTGCATGGGAGCCTCATATTGTTGAGAGGAGATGATTCTAGAAGATGAGAGCAGCAATTATATCCGTTACTGCAGTCTTAAAAACACGAGGCTCATTGAACATAAACAAATGTAATTTTACACCAACACCTACCTGCCTGGTAAAAATGTATTATGTTTTCCATTGTTACTTGGGCAATCATATCTGTACATATTATGTTTTCAGACAACATTTATAAATAATAAATAATCTAATGTCTCACCCCAACAAACACTCGTGGTTCTTTCCTTGCACTTAGAGATTTTCAGCACCTTGGGACATTTAATTCGACTATGCCCGAGGCTCGATTATGCAAACTCACTGCTTGTCGGCCTCCCCAACTCCTCCCTCCACAGGCTGCAGATCATACCTCTCCGACCTCCTAACCCCCTACCACCCTGTTCGCTCCCTCCGCTCAGCGGGCTCTGGCCTGCTTCACGTCCCCCGCCTTGCTCGCCCCACTATCGGCGGGCGGGCCTTCCGCCACTCTGCACCCACCCTTTGGAACTCCATCCCGCAGTCCCTCCAACTCACCTCCTCCCTCGCCACTTTCAAGACCCACCTCAGGACCCTCTTCTTCGACCGTGCTTTCGATCTCCCTGCTTCCCCCCTGGCCTCCACCCTCCCCCACCCCAGGTCTGTAACTCTGTCTGTCTAGCGCCTTGGGACGTCCTCCCGACATGTATACAAATGTAATTTTGTTGTTATTGATGTTAATTTAGAGTACAGTACAGAAGTAGGACAATTTAATCATAGCAACTAAACAGCAGGACAAAAGAGACACGTAAAGAGCCATAGTACAAGAATCTGTAACTTTTAAGGGAGAAGCTACCCTCTTTTGAAATTGTTTAAATACAATATTTTCCTATTAGCAATCCCCCACAGTCTTTTAATTTACCTTTCCTTTCAGCATTAGCCTAAAATCTATTTCTATTGGCACAGTATCCTGTCTGAGGTGGGAAGGGGAAAGTAATCAGAAATTATTTACTATTTGGTTTAGAGGTTAGTGTCCTGCGTTTCCCGTGCAGTTCATGGAGAATTCACGATGCCCTCACACTCAGCAGCAGTGAATTCTTGATCAAACTGCTTGCAATGTTCTTTTCCACCCCACCAGAGGGAGACATCTACATTTTTTGTGCAGTGAATTCTGGTGCGAAGGTCACCACTATTGCCACACTGTGGTGTTATGTAAAAGTGCAGAGGTATCTTAAAAATCAGGTTCATTATTTTCCACAGCTGCTAGATGGAAGATGCTATAGATCTGGGATTAAGTACAGGATTTAGGGATCTGAAATTTCTCATATTCTTAGGTTTAAAACCATTGTCTGCGAATTTAAATGGCCCTGGAAATGTTGGCAATCTATCAGATCATTGTTGTTTCTTCTTGACTAAAACATTTGTAATCAAGGAAAATGTGGAGGATTGCTCCAGCCAGGGAATGGAAAGTCTATCTGCCTCTCATCCATTCTTGAATCTGAAAGCAAATAGTAACTGGTGTGTTCGTATCTGTCCTATCACCATTTTGATAATGTAACAAAGTCTAGAGGCATTTTTTTGGCTTATAAAAATATGCAAATAGAGCATGTCAATGCTTTATTTATGGCCTAGCATAACTTTACGTCAGGCTGCCTTGTTCAGCTGCCTAACTTAGAGGACCTCTTGCATAACAAGCTGTGGTTGGTTGCAACTCCTCCCACTAGCTGGCATTGCTATGAGCAGTTAGCAAAGTCCAGAATATTTCTGGGGTACTGAACCAGCAAAAAATGTAAAGTATGTTTCCTTTTTAACTGTTTTGCTCCCAATGAAGACAATCATTAGCTTTATACATATAATCCTTCAATCCTTTCAAGGAATAATTTCTTCAGATAGAAGCCCATCACCATGTCTAAGAGATTACGGTTCACAATAATGAAAGGCTTCAGGTTAAACCTAAAATAGACTCCTCACAACAGTTTCTCACCATCACAGAATATGCCCATTGTGCACAAAACAAATCCTGATGAAAAGTACACAAAAATACAAATTAAAATCCAGAGGAACAGCAAGAGCAGCTTTTAGAATGTGAAAGCAAACAGGACTTACCATTGGCTTAAATGTAGCTTCAAACTTACACCAGAATATTGCATTTTAAGCAATATGTAATGACTGGCAGGTGTGGTAGGGAGAGGGGTTCTCTGCACCTACCATCTGCTAGTCATTTCATATTCATTAAAAACAAAGAATTCAAGCCTTACACAAAAAAAACTTGAGTGTTTCAAATGATGCAGTGTTTACTAAAATAAAACCAAACTGGTTAGTAAACACGTCGAAGACGGAAGTGGCTGAGGAAACTGCTGAGAAAATATATCAGGCTTAGGATACAGTATTCCTACTTACTGGAATTTAGGACCAGATGGTATAAGCATCACATCCCAGCAACTTAGCACTGATTTATGAACTAACCACAGCTATGTAAGGAAATTAACTAAGAAAAGCATATAGGGGAATGAAGCTCTAAAGCAGCCCAACAAGGAGAATACTGAAATCCAGTAAACAACTTCCTCTGTGCTACATTCAGAGCTACATAGTTTGAAATTCAATGCTTGGTCCACCTAAAGCTGTGGAATCTCATTTAATACATCAATGAAACTTCCTAATGGTCAGTGATACAATCAACATAATTAACTAGAGGTGGCAAATAATACTCTTGCAATTTGTTTCTAGTTTTCAATTTTTTTATTTACAAAGTAGAAAAACACAAATGAAGCACTTTTTAAATTACAAAAATTTACACCTGAAAAAAATAGTAAACTGTGTACAAAAATTTTAGTTTGCATTATAGTGTACAGGTATTTTAACAACACAATAGAATTGCTTTAGCTGCTCTCAATCTAAAGAGGTGTTGCTTGGGGCTAATTAAAATGAGGCATCGTGCTGAAGAATGCAACATTTCTACCGTTTCAATCATTTACCATGGCTTGATGACTAAACTCCCTCTACTCTACAGTAATCATCCTTTACTAAAACAGTGCATTTTTTCATTTTCCATAGCAGTCTTCTTGTTTAATAATTTATATCTACTATGAGTAATTTTGTGCTGTGGTCCACACCTTCTTGCACTAGTTCACTATTTTTAGTACTCATAGAGCCTGCAGAAAGAGCACTTTGATCCAATCAGTTTGAGCTGGGATTCAAATTTAAGTGTCAGAGATGACATGACTGTGCTTGAAGATATTCTGTTACACATAGAAACAACTCCACTTCACATCTGCTTTTAAGACTAAAACTTTGTTGAAATGCATTTAATTGTACTCAGTAAATTGCATGTCTAAAGCTAAGTTTTAAAGCTTTGCTATTTTCTCTTTATTCAGAAAGTCCTCAGATAATAAGTTGACATATTGTTACTTGTTTCCTGCTCCAGTTCCTATGAAGCCTAGAAATCAAATACTCACTCGTACTCAAAAGCCATAGATTTCTCTCACCAGTGACAAAATATTATTCTTACACTGATAATAACCTATAACGCAAGTACACACTGTGTTGTTAGCCACATTTGTTGACATTTTCATAGAGGTTTGTAAACTTTGGTGTGATTATCAACCCCTATTATTAAATTAAATTGGATTACATTACACTAAATCCATCACTGGAGACTAGTACACACATAGCTGTACTTCATACTTGAAGAATACAAGATCCTCTTATCTCCAAAATACAATTTCTTTGTATGTTCATATCAGTTATGTTTCAGCAGTATTGGAGGAATAAGCATGTTCTTCATGGGCCTTAGACTATGTTGCTCTCTTTTTTTACTTCAGTCAGAGTCACTACTACTACTTGAAGAATCAGTTGACATAACTTCAACATCATCTTCATTTTCTTTGTTGTGTCCAGGAGGCTCCAGCATAAAGTCATTGCTGTGGTTTGGAGGCAACAGGTTGAGAGACATGTCGTTTGACTGCCATGGATACTGGGGTGCAAGTACATCTGAAATCAGATAATTTTCATAAAATATTTAACCATTTTGCCATTTGATATAACAAAGCTTTTTTGTTTCATTGAAGGTGGCTTTGGTGCAGGTCATTTACAAAGTTCTTCTTTGGTCTGTTTTGTTTTCCTTGCTAGAGCTAATTCTCGTTCCTTCTCAATCCAAAACCACAGCTGGCTGTAAAATACATACCTCCCCACCAAAAAAACATAAAATGACAATATTCTCAATTGCCGAGGAATGTTTTTATGACAACCTGCCAATACTGCATCCGAGTGTCAGACTGAACTATAAGACCAGACTTCAATGTGTGGCTTGAACCAACAAGCACCTTGTGGTTTGTAGGTAAAACTGAAATACACCACATTTCCAATTACTGGTTTCTAGTCTTGATGTAATGTACTGTTAGAACTTCACATTTCAAATTTAATTTTGCCCAGAGTTTACACCTACACAAGCATTTTGTTAATAGATGTTACCTGGTAATCGCCCTGCAGCCAGTGCATCCCCAGGCAGATGTCCATTCATCCCATTAGTTGAAAGATTACTTTGTTGACCCAAAAGCCCGCTCCTCATTTCCAGATCAGTGGGATAGGGTCTCCGTGGATCACCTTAATCAGAAAACATTCATTAAATCACATGTTCATATCCTATCAGCCCTCCAATATATTAAAAAACATGTCTTACCCATAACACTTATAACATTATGATAAACAACTTTCCAAATACTGCAATAGATCAGTAATTAAACCATCAAAAAGATTAACAGCCATTTACAGACCAACACGTTCACTATAACAGTCCTGATATTTGATACCCAATTCTCAACTTTTGTGCTATTTTGACTGTGATGTTTGATACCCAATTCTCAGGGATCCAGCAAGAAAGCAATTGGATAAGAAAAGAATTGCATGGGTACCAAAACAACAATACTGAATAGGACTCACTGATATTCTTTATATAGCTCTCTCTGGATACACCGCATAATATAACCATGGTTAAGCAATTAAGTTTAATTACATAGATACAACAAAGTACAGAAATTTGTGGGAGGAGGGGAGGGAAGGTACGTAAGTGGGGTCTCCTTAGAGCTGAGTTGGCTCTAGGGTGATACTTGGCAACAAACTATCATTGTCAGGGTCAACCCTCAGTGGCAGCTTCAGTAGTCTGGTTCCTGAGCCAAATAGGCCTGTAATATTGCGCTTAGCCCTATATAGAATTAGATAAGCAGGGTGCCTCTCTCTCCCCATTCCATTCCAGGAAAAGGGGACATCACTGTGTACCTGGCATACAAATGTGAATAATACAATACAGTACAAATTACTTTTGTACAACAACAACTTGGATTTATATAGCGCCCTCCACGCCGGACGGCGTCTCAGAGAGCTTTACAGTTTCGGATCCCGGGACCGAGCCAGGGAGAGGGAGGCAAAGGTGACCAAAGGTGCGGTCGAAAAGAAAGCTCTTCAGCAGAGACCTGAAAATGGGGAGGGAGCAAGACGAAGGGAGTGAGGAAGGCAGTTCCAGAGCCTCGGGGCATAGTGGCTGAAGGCATGGCCGCTGAGGGTGGAGAGGAGGACTCGGGGGACAAAGAGGATGCCAGACCTGGAGGAACGAAGGCAACGGATACTGTGCTGAGGAGAGAGGAGGTCAGAGAGGTAGGGGGGTGCAGAGGAGTGCAGGGACTTGAATACGAGGGTGAGGATCTTGAATTCGATCCTCTCTGGGATAGGCAGCCAGTGCAGTCTGGCAAGGACTGGGGTGATCAGAGAGCGGAGTTTCATGCGGGTGAGAATGCGGGCGGCAGAGTTCTGAATGAGTTGGATTTTATGGATCGTAGTGGATGGGAGACCGGCGAGGAGGGCGTTGGAGTAGTCCAGCCAAGAGGTAACAAAGGCATGGACCAGAGTTTCAGCGGCTTTTGGGGAGAGGTATTGGCGGAGACGGGCGATGCGACGGAGGTGGAAAAAGGTAAGGGACCGGATTTGGGAGAGGAAGGATAATTGGGGGTCGAACCTGACGCCTAGGTTGCGTACGGGTTCGGAGAGTTTTAGGGGGAGGTCGGGTAGGTGGAGGAGGTGAGAGCCATAAGATTTTAGATGTTGACGAGAGCCGAAGAGTATGGCTTCCGTCTTGTCAACATTCAGCTGAAGGAAGTTTGCGCTCATCCAGCCCCTGAGATCTGACAGGCAGGCTGACAGATCAGGGGACTGGGTGTCACAAAGAGAGGTGGAAAAGTAGAGTTGGGTATCATCTGCATACATATGGAAATGTACCCTATGTCTGCGGATGATATCCCCAACAGGGAGCATATAGATCAGAAAGAGGAGGGGGCCAAGGATGGATCCTTGGGGTACCCCACAGGTGAGCGGGAGGAGAGGCCGTTTATGCAGATGTACTGCTGGCAGTTTGTGAGGTAGGACTCGAACCAGGCGAGTGTGGTCCCACTGAGGTGGATGACGGAGGAAAGGCAGTGGAGGAGGATGGCGTGATCGACTGTGTCGAACGCAGCGGAGAGGTCCAGGAGGACGGGCAGGCAGAGGGAGCCCTGGTCACAGATGGAGAGGATGTCATTTGTGACTTTCACATCGGGAGGACGTCCCAAGGCGCTGCACAGTCAGGAATTTGGACCGGAGCTGGGGGTCAGGATCAGGGAGGGTGATCGAAGGCTTGGTCAAAGAGGGTTTTGAGACGTGCCTTGAAGGAGGTGAGGGAGTGAGGCGAAGGGAATGTGCGGTGGAATTCCATAGGGTGGCAGCAGAAAGGCTGAAGGCCCAGCCACCGATGGTGGAGCAGGCCCGGCGGGGGAATTTGGAGCAGGTCAGAGCCTGCTGAGCGGAGGGAGTGGATAGGTTTATAAGGGGCCAGCAGCTCACAGAGGTAGGGAGGAACAAGGCCGTAGAGGGGTGAGGCAGTGGCAGAGCTCGGCGATGTTGCGGAGGTGGGGAAAGGCAGAGTGGGTCATGGCACGGATGTGGGGTAAAAAGGACAGTTGAGGGTCAAACAAGACACCAAGGTTCCAGACGGACTCAGTGAGATGGAGTGTGCATCCTTGGATAGTAATGCTATCAGCACCTGAGGTGTGGAGGCTCTGACGGGAGCCAATCAGGAGAACCTCAGTCTTGTTGACGTTCAACTGTAGAAAGTTAGCTCTCATCCACTTTATGTCTGACAGTGATCAAGAGGGAGCATATAGATATTGAAGAAGAGGGGAACAAGGAGAGTGCCCTGAGGAACATCGCATGAGACAGTGCGGGGGCTAGAGGAGAAGCCGTTTGTGGAGATGAAGTGGAGACGATGTGAGGTGGGATCTGAACCATTCAGGGACAGAACCTCTCAGTATGTTTGAATACTCTTAAGCATGATGGGTTTTCACATGTGTAAAAACACTCAGGTGACCAAACAAAATACAAGAAATCAACAGTAGGAGAATAGTCAAGGGAATTCTCCATTATAATAATTAGAAAGAAACCTATATGAAGTGTTACCTGGTACCCAGGTTAGTGGGGCTGCTACAGCATTACTAGCGCTTATCCGGTGTGCGTATTTGATCAGTTCTTCTGATGAGATGGCACCTAAAAAGAGAAAACATTTCTTTAGTCTTTTGAACAATTCTGAAAGAATGTTTAATCCATGTACTTTCAGAAACCAGGAAGTGCTTTCAAGGCCACAAAGATAACTTCTATGTATACAGTTCACAGAATACCTGACATTGTATGTTTACTCATTCAGTTGAAAAACATTGAAAAAAGGAAGACAAACAAAGTGCTACAGCTTGGTTGTTCCAATCACTGTCCATTCTCTGCTTTAATGTGAGTAATATGGGATTAGAGAGGATTAGAAGCAAGTAAGATTTAAAATTAAAGGACTCAGAAGACAATAGGAGCCTAAACTCAAAGTGCTGACCGTATGTTGCTGAACAAGACTCAATGGCTGTTTTTGCCTGCATTTTGCAATTTAAAGTTACATACCATTGTTTTAAAAATGACAACAGTTAAATGTAGTGCTGAAATTACACAGACTGCAATTACTGCTTCATAATCTACTGAGGATAACACAGTCAAATGATTGAAATGAAGAGATTAACTCACTTTAAAGCACAATTAAAGGAAACAAACACACATAAGTGATCAAATGATTTTGGAACAAACGCAGCCTAAATATTTACATTCACTGTCTGCTTTCTTTTTAAATTATACCAGATTATCTCCATAATGCAGTCTTCCAAAAGCAGATTTATTACTTGCTTCCTCGGTTCATAAACATAAACAAGGCCTTTGTACAGGTTGGTTACAAACAGGATTACAGTAAAGAGGAAAGTAACAATTTATTTAGGTCGATGCTGGAAATTTACCACTCAAGCACATTATAGCAAACTAAAGTCATAACACATTTGAAAAAATCTAAATCTTAATATCCACTAACCAGGCAAAGGCATATTTTTGATAACAGCAAATTCTTCAGAATATGAAGCCTGGTATAACTAAAATGTGTTTAATTAGTCTCTGAAGTACACCAATTGTACAATATGTGCTTTACTGGATTCAGCAACATTTTTACCTTTTCTTGCTTTTTCAATAGATTTTAGCTTCTCTTTGGCTTGATACACAGCAGTTGCCTAACAAAAAAAATTACAATATAATTGGTATTTCATTGAACAACAATTATAATACCCATGTGCATTGTGATTTCTGCACTTCTACTGTCCACTTTCGCTTTCATCGAGACTTTATACCTCTAGGATTTTAACACGTTATAAATATATTACTGGGACTCACACAGCATAGGATCAGGTCTAGACTTTTGCAAAAAAAAAGTAGAAGGTTTGACTCACAAGTATGTGCTCGGCCTCTTTGAGTTGCTTCTGTAGTTGCTGAATATCAGCATCTCTTTTTTCCACCTCTTTTTCCAAAAGTTGCATCTCCTCATGGACTTTGCCTTGCTCCAATGACACTTGTATTAGTTCTTGGAATGCTCCATCCTTCTGAATTAATAGTTCCAGAACCTGCAAAATATGTATTCATTAATAACCTCAGTTACCAGACTGAGATTCTCTTTTCTTCCTTTCAATACTGTAGGCAAAAACACTGAGAACCTTTCCCTTCCCCAATGAATGTTCCTCAAATATTTACACCTTTCTAGAACTTTACCCCATTTATAATAAAAATCATAAAAAAGTTAAGAAACTACTGTATGATGAAACATAGAAAAATGTGGAGAAGTTGTATTTGAAGCACCATTGGACAATTCAGATTTCCAATTCAGATAGTGACATGTATGTTACGAAAACCCAAAGTTTTAAACCACAAGTACGTAATCAGAAACAATGCTACAATGTGTGAGTGTTATCTATTCAACTCTGAGATTCGTGTTTAAATTACAATGACGTTAAACAATGGCATACAAGTCTCTACCTTACTCCTGTTTATAAAGGGCTATTGTCATTCTCAGTTTCAATTGGCACAAGTGCAGTTTAAAACTCCCACTAGATTGTCACAAGCTGACACCTGACACCAGAGAAACTATAAGGATGATTTTCATAGGAACTGCAAACAAGAGAGCTGTTGCTTCCGACACTTCAAACAATAACATATT